>NW_003852545.1:3263011-3294334 GCF_000181295.1 Otolemur garnettii
TGTGTGTGTGTGTATATAATGAAGTTAGTTATTAAAATTAATTATAAAATAGCAGTCAACATTCTTGTTGAATAATTTGGGGGTCAGTTTTATAAAAACAACAACAAAAAAGATCAGTGGGGGGGAGGAAAAAAGAAAGGGAGAAAAAAAGGAGGGAGGAAGAGAGGGAGGGAGGAAGGAAGGAAAGAAAGAACAGAGGAAAGAGGGAGACATAGAGGGAGGGAAGGAAAAGAAAGGAAATAAAAAAGAAAATTAAAAACAAAAACATGGAAAAGCAAGCAAACAAAGAAATATTCAAAAGGAGCGTAGTTAATCTCGGGATTTAAAGCTTTCAGAAAAACCCTGTCATTTATCCTTTGGAACTTGATATGTTCTACTTCCAATAGGACAGGGATCATTCAAGGAAACATAACACAGCAGCTTCTTTGTTTTCAGTTATAACTTGAGAATTAGTTTCCCCATTAAGAAAAAAATACATGAAAGAGGCCTATGAATGCAGTCAAGACTAATTTTTCTTTCTTTCAAATTAGGAAAATTGTGCTGAAAATAATATACATAGTGGCTGTCAAGAGGAAAGAATAAAAAGATACCTTCGTGCTTGTGTTAATTGCAGTTTTTATAATATATCATGATGTCCTAATAAGCATAAAGCAATTTTGTTAAAAATATGCTTAGTCGTTTCAATAAAACAACTTTATTGTTTTTTTTTAAAAAAGTCATTGAGTGGGAAACAATGTAAAATTTTGCTTCTCAGATTAACTTCTTTGAAAGGAAAAATGAAGTGGCTGGGACCCGGAGGCCACAACCAAAGCTCTGCTACAGGTTACCACCAGTGCAAATAAAATAAATAAAATAAATAAAAGTCTTCAATAGAATAGATAATTCTTTCCGCGCGGATCTTGTAAACTCTAAGAAAAGTAATCGATGTCAGTCATAAAAACGGGGCAATGAAAGTCACATCGGGCTTGTTGAGTTTGCCCACTTAATGCTCTGGGGAAATTAAAGGATTTACATCTAATACGAAATTCAGTAGAAGCATTTTTAGAAGAATTTTTGTATCTTTCCAGGTGAGAAAAATTATTTTAAATACTCAAGGACAGGCAGTGTGATCATCTTTTAGGATCATTAACTTGTTCTTCCCATAACATTAAATGTACTTTATCCTCTCCTTGATACAGTCTTATCACTCTACCAAGAAAAGAAATGTGACCAGGAATACGCTCCAGGCTAAGAGTTTAGCGCGATCATTTAACGTTTTGCTGGAACTGAAGCACTCGGAACTATTCACATAGTAAATCCCTGCCCTTTGTAGAACAGTTCAAGTTTAATCCTTGTTTCTTTTTCTCTGACTCTTAAGGCAATTCCACCAATGCTTTGGTTGTTTTTGGATATTTGTTTGGGAGTTTTAGTAATCTGAAAAATAATTATTTATTTATATTCCAGTTCATGAGTTTGGAATATTTACTTGTGTTAATAATGTTTACTTGTGCGTGTGCACAAACATGCAAAAAAGGATGCGTTAGAAAAAGAGTTAAATTTACTTTATAGAATATTACATTTATGCATTATATAGCTTAACAGTTGTTAAAGTATGTAGCTGAATACATATAAACAGAAAAAGATTCATTGGAAACAGTTAAATACATAATATATATTATGCTATATTATAAATATGCAGTATGTGTATTTTAATACATACATGTGTATGTGTGTGTATATATATATATGGAACATACCAAGGTATTTAATACCACATATTTAATATATATCATACATACAGTACATGAAAGTTGCAGATCTCAGGATAAAATCACACTCGTTAGAACCAAACAAATTGGAGCTGGGAAAGCACTAAGAGCTCAAGCTCTCACGTCCAAGATAAGGAATGTATCTCCAGGACTTTCTTTACGACTGTGGCAATTCAGATAAAGTACTTTTAAAAGAACACTTGCCAGGGCACCTCCACCAGCGGACTGGCTGCCAGCTCTAGCTTTGAGCTTCCAGAACCAATGAACTCTGTTTCCAAGCAGCTCAGATGGACGGTTCCTTTCTGCAGCTGAAAGCTTTTCTTCATCTCCCCATCTCTGATGACTCTACGGCTTGCCATAGCTCTGCTTCTCGAATTATAATCCGTCTTTGCCTACTCCCAAGTGAGTTTATTTTAGAAGATGTTTTTCGCTGTTGTCTTAAAAAAAAAAAAAAGACATAATGTAATGTCAGAAGTGGTCATCTGAAGAAGATGACTTTGGGGGAGTTCAGACTTCTGGAATTACCCAAGAGACACACTGCTGAGCCTTTGCCCTCGGGTCCCACGATGGCCTTTCAGGTACGTCTTTGCTCAGGTGGAGACACCCCCCTTTCGTAGCAGCTTCCTGGAGTTAGGATCTGGTTTTGTGAAGGTTGCCCAGTAAAGGACCTCTGGGGCCACACGGACTTTGAAACTTTTTGTCTTTTCTGGCAAGTCCTCTGGTACGAGAACAGTTTGCTCTCCCTGTCTCAGTGAGTGCTTGTCTGATTCAATTTTATTCTAAGTTACTTGCCTATAAGAATTGATTGTCTTGTCTTCCTCTGTTTTTGAATGTTTTCAAGATTAATACAAAATAGAATGCGATCCCAAGTTTTGCACTATGCAGCAGTGGTGAATGCCATTAGGTCTTCTTAAGGTCATGGTCCTATCTCGTGCACATTTCTGAAACAAGGGACAAAACTAACCTGGATCTTCCATGGTCATTCCAAAAGTCTTTTGGGTTCCTAAGCTTGTCTTTCTAAGGGCTGAATTAAAAGACCATGGTTTTAATATTTATCAATCTGAGTGAAAAACCTACTTCAATTGGCACCTCAGAACTTCTAAAAACATTCAGGATTCAAAATCTGATTTTCTGCACGATGCTCTCTCAAAGCTAGCTGAGACTTCCTCTTCCAGAGCCTTCCCACCGAGGCTTTCCTACCCTAATTTATTCTTTTCTAAGCTAAACTCTTTTCCCAAAACTCCTCAGCTATTCTCATCCATTGGCTATTTAAGTAAAGACACTTGGAAAATAGCGTATACAAAAAAGTCATTCTAACATGTTGATGTTTCTTAGAAGCCGAAGATGAAATTCTCATGTAACAGACAGACACCGTCCTTATACTTGAAGGAAAGGCAATACTCTTATCCTCAAGGACAACGGATTCGGACCGAGAAAACACTGCACAGAACTTGCTAGAATAACTCTTATCTTTTAAGTATCCTCACATACTTTTGTCATACTTTCAGTTGATTAAATATTCTTGGGCCAATTCAGTACATTGGTAAATAACTCTAACTGCTTTGCCCAAAATTTGTTTTATAGCTTTCTTAAGATTATCTATCAGAGTAGTTGAAAATTACTAAAGTTTAATCTTGTCCCTTTTTTTCAGAAATATGACTCGTATCCAACTGTGTTTTTACAAACTGATAAATTTCCATTACACTGTTTAAGTCATAATTATTTTTTAAATATAAAATAAGCTCTTTGTTTATTATCTATATATTTTTATGTTTTATATCTGTATGTTATAGGAACATAGTATTTTTCTACCAAAAATATACAAAAGAGATCTATTAACTTCAGGGGAAAAAACTAAACACTTAAATCAAGTGATTTGTCAAAGACAGAGTGATTCATCCAAATGCTTTATGTTCATGTAAGTAGATCTTTGATGAATAAGCTGGATTTAAATTTGTTGATAAAATAAAAACAAAGATGTTTTCAGAATTATTAGCACATCTTTTGGGGGCGTGGGGCCGTGACTTTGATGGTCAGATTGATTATTTTTGTCTTTACTAAATATTCTAAGATCTTGAAAGTATGGATTTGACTTAGGAACAAATGTACAGATGAGAGTTCAACACGCACTGAGCACAAAATTTAACTGGGACAGTTTTTCTTTGACAAGAAAATAATTTGAAGTCATGACAAGCTCCAATATCTCAGTTATATGTAATCTAGGTATAATTGTTACAAAAATACTAGGATTAAACGTTTATTAATGAGCTTTTTATATAGTTAGAAATCTTAAAGCTATATTAAATTAAATAATAGACACTGACTGATGGTGTCTTTCCTAAATAAGTTAAAACACCAAAACTGGGCAGTGCCTGTGGCTCAAAGGAATAGGGCGCTGGAGCCTTATGCTGGAGGTGGCGGGTTCAAACCCAGTTCTAGCCAAAAACACCAAAACATAAATTGGTGAACATAACTATAAGTTTGTTCTTGGCTCCTAAAATTTTATAGAAATATAAAAGATTTGAGTATATTAGCAAATATGTCTTATTCTGCATTAAAATATTATTCTATAAAGATAGGGTTTTTAGAGATTATAATCTGTATGATATACAGTTATTATAAAGTGTATAATATGCAGATTTATAAACTTTATACAGCTTATAAAATTTATACAGTTTATAAACTATATGCTTACAATCTCTAGATCACTAGATGTTAATATATAATAGTTTAAAATTAATTCTTGAGATTTTAGTAAAAATCACAGTTACTAAAAATTAAAAATTTTAATCAATATTTAACTATGCATACAGAATATAAAAAATAATTTTTACATGAGAAAGAATTTTGTGTGGTCTCGATACAGGAAAATTTTAAAAGTAAGTTTTTTTCTGGGGCAAAATGAATGCTTGTTCACATATAAAAATAGAAAAATTACAGGGGAAATACTGGGGGCTTAAGAAATTTAGGAAAAGTCTAGGCATGTCGTGAAAAGTTCTTGAAGGGAGTTTTTGTGTAATTAGGTTTACTGTTATCGGAAGGGAATTGTTTGGGAATTTTTCTTTTCTTCCTTTTTTTTTTGTTTTTTTTGTTTTTTTAGAGACAGAGTCTCACTTTGTCACCCTCAGTAGAGTGCTGTAGCGTCACAGCTCACAGCAACCTCCATCTCTTGGGCTTTCGGCGATTCTCTTGCTTCAGCCTCCCGAGTAGCTGGGACTACAGGCGCCGGCCACAATGCCCAGCTATTTTTTTGTTGCAGATTGGCTGAGGCTGGGTTTGAACCTGCCACCCTCAGTACATGGGCCTGGCACCCTCCTCACTGAGCCACAGGCTCTTCCCTGTTTGTGAATTTTTCTAAGAATTGAGCCTTGGGGTTGCTGTGCACTGATACAGGATCAGAGTCTATTCTTCTATGATCAAAGAAATAAAGTTTTCTTGAAATGTTTTTCTACTCCTAGTAAGAAGTTGCAAGTGGATTAGTTTAATTCTGAAATGTATTCCTTTAAATTTCCACCTACCATGTGAACTGTAGCTTTATAGTTGAAAGTGCTGTTTTCCTCCAGTTTAATTTACTTAATTCTGTAAGTAATCAAGCCTTTTCTTGATATATCCTCATTGTTTCTTATAACCCATAAATTTTTCTGCTTTTACCAAGAGCCTCGTATTAGCCTACTCACAGTGTTTACTTTAGTCTTTTATAATGTAACGTGCCCTCATCAACTTGGGTAAACGCTATTCCTGTGCTAAACGCCTTTTCATCAGGTCTGACTTTCAGGTCATCTAAACAGACATCCCACTAAGAGAAGCAGTTATGATTCAGGAGGTGTTTTCCTTATCTTTTTGTAATTGGCCTAACAAAGATTTTTAATTTTATTAAGATAATTTATTTTGTTTCATGTTTCTTTTGCTAGGTGTTTTTAGTTTCTTAGGAAAACTGTTGTTTTAAAAGGGTTATGGTTAGGCTTAGGTTTCTTTCATATTGTTTTTGAAATCTTTTCGTTGTCATTTTGGTTGCATGAATAACGATTCTTTCATAATGACATATACTTCTATTTGGGTCAAGTGTTTTAAAACTTTTGACATTGATGGCAGGCTTCTCCATGATCAAGTTTTAAATTAAGTCTTCTTTAACTTTGAACTAACTTTGAAATGTTTCAGAAGTCCCAAGAACTTACTAAAGGTTATGAAAGAGAGATATCGCATTAACGCAGGCTGATTTGTGATGTTGAATTATATGAAAAGCCTTTACAAACAAGTGATGCTAGAAAGATAAAAGATTGGTCTATCACATTTATAAGTATGTCATTCATATAAATGCCCCCAAATTATATCAAATTCTTAAAAATCTAGCCAGTCCTCAGCCATGTTTTATGCCACAAAAAAAGGACTAAATTTCCTTGTTAATTGTTAGTTACAATGACTTGTCATCAGATTTTAGCCATGCCTAATCTAAGTTTTTGTCATTTACATTTATTATTTTATTTTCTCTCAAAGGCATCTGCACTGAGATTCCTAGGAAAGGCTCTAACAAACAAGTATGAGCAAATACAGGGTTCTGAGAACTTTAAAATAACTCTAAGAACTTAATAACGTTTTCCAGAATGCTAATGAAGAAACTGTTAATGAAAATCAAGCAGAATCAAAATTAATTACATGAGATTAAATAACTGATGAAATTATTTTTTTTACTTTAATTTGAAGTATTATTGTCACTTTCCTTAAATGTTTTCTTTTGCAGATTTAAGAACATTTTCTCTTTGAGGCTATGTACAGTTTACAACAACTTGCTATTTTTTTTCTTTTTATTGAGAATGAAAGTGAAATTATTTACTTTTTCTCCGTATTCTGTTTCATTAGTCTATGTCCCTACTTTTATATTGATGCCATTCTGTTTTGGGTGCCATCACCTAGTGGTATTATTTGAAGTCAGGTAATATGAGACCTCTAGATTTGCTTATGTGACTTAAGATTGCTTTGGCTATTTGGCTCTTTTTTTGGTTTCAAATGAAGACTGAGATTAATTTCTTCTCTCCTTTATACTTTTAGTCATTAAATTTTTGTATAACCCAGTAGTAAAATTTGAGGGCCAGTAGACTTATCAGGGAGGAAGAGAAAGCATTTTTTTTCTTTTTCTTAGTAACTTTTATATTGTAGTATGGGATGCTGACAACTAACTTCATGCCTTTAAGAGTGTAGCTTGGGCTCAGCACCTGTAGCTCAGCGGCTAGGGCACCGGTCACATACACTGGAGCTGATGGGTTTGAACCTAGACCTGGCCTGCCAAACAATGACAACTACAAACAAAAAATAGCTGGGCATTGTGGTGGGCACCTGTAGTCACAGCTAACTTGGGAGGCAAGAGAATTACTTAAGCCCAAGAGTTGGAGGTTGTGTGAACTGTGACACCACAGCGCTCTCCTGAGGGTGACATAGTGAGACTCTGTCTCAGAAAAAAAGAAAAAGACTGTAGCTTCATAAATCATCAGAAACAGAAAACATCTGTGTAAATAACTTAAGCAAAGGTTATACAGAAACTTACCAGCACGCCAAAAGCCCTAAAGAGCGTCGTCTCCCTTTAGTTCCTTACTTCTAATCGAATGTGACCCATTTCCTAGCTTTTGGAATCAAATTTTGACTGATGTTACCTGTTTCTAAACTTACAGCAATGAAAACATATGTACAACTATTTTTGTCTGTCTTCTTTTGCTTAAAATTATTCTTGTGAGGTTTATCTAGGATGTTGCTGGTTTTTGTGATTCACCCATCTGCGGTATCTCAGCATGGTCACGTGCACCAAAAGTTATACTTATTCTACGATTCATAAACATTCATAAGCCCACTTAGGTAGCCTTCGGATTTCAATTACAAATTAAAATTTATATTTTGTTAATATTCTAGTCTGTATTTTATTAATATTCTAAAATAAAACTGAAGTGACAATCTGTTTTTATTTTCATTCGATATTGCTAAGATTAGAGCTGCTAATTTGTAGGGTAAGCATTTATTGGGCTTTTCTACCACCATACCTTTTTCCAAACTAGTGGTTCAAATTTTCATCTTCCTCGGGATTGATCAGAGTTCCACTTGCTCCCATGTTTGTTCACACTTTTAGTGTTATTTTTCCTCATTTTAACCATTCTGGCAGGTGTGCAGTGGTATTACATCATAGCGTTATTTCTTTGAGTAATGTAGCACATTTAATATTGGTATATGTTCATATATATGTGGAGTTTTAACACTCATTTTGCTCTCTTTTTTTTTGTTTTTTCTTTTTCTCATTGATTCTGAAGAATCTCTTGCATAATCTGACTCTTAGGCCTTTACTGATTATTTCTATTATAAATATTTTCTTTCATACAGAGACTGTCCTTTTCACTCTGTTAATCATGAGACATTTTAAAAATTAAAAATACAAACTTATAATTTCAGTTTACCTTTTTTCCTTTAACTTTGTGATTTTGGTTTTAGATAGTGAGGTTAATCAATGTTTTCCATGTAAAAGTTATTGTTATATTCCTCTCCTTTCTCCCCTACATATTATTATCACAGGTCTCAGAATAATCTTTCTATATCAAGATCTTTAACTTTAATCACACCTGCAATATCTTATTTGACTTGTATGTACATATATTAACAGAATCAGTGATTAGGACAGAAAACTTTGGGGGTAATTATCATGCCTATTACAGAGTATAATTACCACTTAATGTAAGTAAAACTTATACATCTCAAAGCAAATAATAGAAATATTAATATATAATAATGTAAATATCAAAATATCAAAAAGTATTACTAATTTATAAGTAGTTCTCGATGAGCAGAAGAAGAAGGAGAACGATGATTCTGAGCTTTTTATGTTGAAAGCCCTGTGGGTCTATTTTCCTTTTATGCACAATAAAAACTTTAAGCATTAAATGTGTCCCAGGAACCAGTTTTTATTGTTGAAGTGAACGGTCCAGTTAAAATGTCATGAATTTTTATTCACCAAATTGCATACCATTGAGACATATAAAATAAAACTTCATAAAAATGTAAGGCAAATTTATGTACGCTTCTTAGGCTTAGCAAATTAGGTGTACACACATGCAGTACTTACAGGTCAAAGCTTACAATTTTTTAAAAATCATAAGCTTTCAATAATAATCATATGACTGAAAAAAATAATCCCCTACTTGTTTAAAGATTAAGTAGGTTACAAATTAAAAGTAATATCTAAAGTGTATAAAGTGAAAGATAGTAGCCATTATTTCAAATCAATATTGAATATAATTGTTATCTATATTTTAAGCAGAAAACCAAAATAAGAGCTTCATAAAAATTTAAATTCATGGGGACAACCAAAAAAAAAAAAAAAAAAAAAGAAGAAGAAAAAAAGAAACCCAGAAAGGATCAAGCAAGCAGCCAGAGATGTTAACGCATTCTTAGATACTAAACAGAAAGTTTTCGTATGAAAAAAAATAAATAAAATCCAAAATGGTTTTTAAAAAAGTATGAATAATTATGTCTCTTTACCTTTGAAAGATGTAGAAATGGATGAATTATATGCCTTAGAAGGCAAAGGTGAAGATAAGGCTGAAAAGGAAGGGTTATTTGATGAGCCACTTCATCCCCAAGTCCTCCTTTATTCAGTAAAGACAAGCTCTGCCTCCAACATACTCAGCAAGGATAAGCATGCAAATTCTATGAAAGTAAGCCAGGCAGCATGGATAATAGATGAGAAGAACCATACCAGAAATGGTAAAAAAAGATTGTCAAACGTTTTGGGATTTGGGGATTTCCAGTTTGAAAAGTTTATGTTGCAACTATCTAACCCTGACATTGTAGCATGAAAGTAGTTTTAGACAACATTTATATGAAAGGGCAATGTCGTGTTTTAATAAAACTTTATTTACAAAAACAGGCTGCAAATTTGGCCCATAAGCAATAATTTGCTGATCCCTAGATTAAATTGAAGACTATACATCTGCAAGTAAGATCACTAGCCATCTTTCCCAACTTGGTAGCAAACTGCATTCTAACCAGGCTTAGTAAACATAACTCATGGGCCATCCAGCATGAGATTGGACAACTCCTCTCTGGAGATACTGACTATTCAAGTGGAGAGATAAACTACTTATTGGGAGACACCGAACCAACCATTTTATTTTAATCTAAAGTAAAATTCTATCATGAAAACATGTACATAGGACATCTAGGAAGCCTTTAAGTATGTCACTGTTTAACATGAATGGAAAGAAAAAGTTGGCAGCTGTTTGAGGAAATCTATAATATGAAAGATAAATTAAAAGAAAATAATAAGAAAAAATGGGAAAAGATAAAGCACAGAAATTTTAAAATATATTATCAAGATATAGTACTGATATTTATATTACTAATATCATCAGAAATAAAAATGACAAAATTGCATTCATGAAAGAAGGTGATATACAATTAAAACCATTCATCCTTTTACTGAACAAATATTTACTGATAACTCCCATGTGCAAAACTCAGTTTACATATTTGAGTTATAGCAATGAACAAAACATGAACGTCCCTGCCTATATTTAACCTCTGTTTCAATGTGGGGCAAGAGAAAATAAAAATCAATATAATAATACAATAATAGAATGTACTATTCTATTAAGACATAGAACACAAATTAATTTGGAGTTGTTAGAATTGCAGTATGAAATTGCTCAGATAACGTAGACCTAATGTATAAGGTAATATTTGAGCAATGCTTTAATTGGGTCTTAGTACTTGGGGACTTAGCCTTTTGCATATCTTGGAAGATGGAGCTAAGCAGAGGGAGCAGCCAGTGGATACTCTAAAGGTGGATGCATGTCTGAAGTGTTTCAGAAATAACAGTGAAGTCATGGGACTGGGGTGGAGGGAGGAATTAAGGACCATAGAAGTGGAGGAGTCCAGAGAGGAAGTAGTAGGAAAATAAGATAAGATTTTATAGACGGGGATTCTCTACCCTCCTTAGAACTTCCTAAGTCCTTTTCTGGGGGGTTGTGAAAATAACTAAAGGAGTGGCATTGGAATTTTCTTAACACAGGGAAATAATAAATGCTTGTGGTGATGGATAGTCCAGTTGCTCCAATGTCTTTATACACATTGTATTCCTGTAGCATTACATCACATATACCTGATAAATAAATGCATCTATGATGTATGAACAATGACTCAAAATTAAATGATATTCTAATAATAATAAGCTTTTGTCATTTTTAGTTGTGACATTTATGCTCAAGGTAGATAATACTGGTGGTGTCTTAGCAAAAATTGAGACAGTGCACCAAGATTTATTCATAATTATTTGTATTCTTTCCCATCACACAACCATATTAGGGAAAAGAAAATACTAGTCTGGTTTTACTAAAGCCTGTCCTTGATGAAGCAGTAAAAATTATTAATTGGATTACATCTCAACTTTTTACTTTACATTTTTTCAGTAGTGTCTTTTGTATTGTGTGACAGAATAGCAAATATACACAAAACAATCCTGCTATCTATAAAAGTATAAGAGTTAAAGATAAATATTTGCAAGATATTTTTAGTTTTGAGTTAAACTGCTTTTATCACAAAATACCATTTTATGGAAAAGGATAACTGATGAGCCAACTAAATTTATTCAGACTTGGGGAAGACAAATTTTGAAAGCTGTGCTTATAACTTCAATGAGAAAACTGACAATACTTATTATTATTGATCAAATGTGGGATTTTAGTGAAAATAACTGATTTTTAAAAAACTTATATAAGGAACGTGGACCATGACTGCTTCTTAATACAGTCACTTCTCACTTCACGATGAGGATATATTCTAAGAAATGCTTCCTTAATCACATTTGTCATTGTGTGAATATCATAGACTCTGTTTACAATGGCATAGCCCACATACCAAGGCTATTTGGTGAAGTCAATTGCTTCTGGGCTACAACCCTGTACAACATGTTATCTACGTCACTGAATACCGTAGGTGAGAGGAACACAAGGGAAAACATACCTACACAAAGAAAAGGTGTTACCATCTGATCGAACCATTGTCATAAGTGTGGTCTGTCATTAAACAAACATCATGGCTCAGCGCCTGTGGCTCAAGTGGCTAAGGCGCCAGCTGCATACAACTAAGGTGGTGGGTTCGAATCCAGCCTGGGCTTGCCAAACAACAGTGACGGCTGCAACCAAAAAATAGCCAGACACTGTGGGCAGGCACCTGTGGTCCCAGCTACTTGGGAGGCTGAGGCAGGAGACTCGCTTGAGCCCAGGAGTTGGAGGTTGCTGTGAGCTGTGAGGCCATAGCACTCTACCCAGGGGGACAGCTTGAAGCTCCTGTCTCAAAAAAAAAAAAAACATCATTACGCAACAAGGTATTATCCTTAAGACTTTTTTATCAGTGGTTATTAATGAATGTGATATTTTGATAATGTATAGTAGTATAAGGTGTCAGTATTCTGCAATATGTGCACAACCATGGAACAGATATTGGACATTATATAATGTTAATCCTGCACTCAAAAAGAAAGAAAGATCTATTAAATTTGTTGTTATTAGGAGGCAGGGTGTTGTTCTGTTACCGGGGATGGAGTGCATTGGCACGATGGTAGCTGATTACAGCCTCAAACACTTTGGCTCAAATGATCTCCATGTCTCTGCCTCACACTCACCTAAAATACTTTCTTTTATGATTTTTTTACATATGGGATCTTACTATATTGCCCAAACTGGTCTTGAACTCCTGGCCTCAAGTTGCCCTTCTGCCGCAGCCATCCAAAGTGCTGGGATTAAAGGTATGAGCCACCACAGCTAGCCAGAACAATTAATTTTAATGTAACAAAGCAAAAATTGTTATTGACATGCTTTCATAGTCCATCTGATAACTCCCCTTTAAGTAAAGAAAAACATTTTTAAAATATCAGATATTAAATGTTTTTCTCCCCAGATTTTCTCCATAGCCACGATCACAACAAAAAAGAAAATGGTACAACAGTGTGAATACAGAAAACAGGCGTAAAATTCTTGCTACTATTTATTAAACCAGACATGTAAGATATTTTCAAAAATGTAAGACAGTGCCACTCTCTGTTCGGAAAACAGTTATTTAGATGTTATTTATTTTACACTTAGATGTTATTTATTTTACATTTAACAGGTTTATTAGTGATATTTACATTGATAAGTAACCATTCTTAACCATTATCAGTTTCATACACTGTAGTAATGTTGGGCAATTGAAGTCAAATACAGGAAATATTTGGGGTCCTCAAGGATTATTAAGAGTGGTGTTCTGTGGCCAAGTACATTTCTCTATTATTTTGTGGCCTCCAAGCTCTTTCATACTCTCTTTCCTTGTTTGTGTATCCCGCCACCAAATAAAACAACATCAGTTTTAAAATACTCGCACAAAAAAATGCCCTTAGAAGAAATATATCCTCCTCTGTCTCCGTAAGAGCTATATATGAAATCTTGAAGCGAATCATTAAAAATTGAAACTTACACCTACTGCTGGAAGTTTGACGTTGCCCGTCTCATAACTAACAAGTAAGATGTGAGACTTTCATCTTGCCAAGGAAATCCTTAATATAGTTTAACAGACTTAGAAGACATCAAGAAATGAACAAAAATTCCAGTCTTTATACTTCCAACAAGTTTGACAGTACTTACGGATCTTGTTTTATTTCCAAATAAATAGCTTCTGCCTTTATTTTCTTTGTTTAGTTTTCTTTTGCCACAATAGTCAAGGCATATTATTAACATGGAGAACCCAGTTGTTCTCCCCTTGTGTCTGATATAATGTATATATGCGTGTTCCATAAATTTGAATGGCATGCATCAGCCAGTATATTAATAAGAATTCTCCATCACAACTTTCAATAGAATTTTTCTCTTCCTACACCAGCCAAGGTTAGAAATGCTTCTTATAAGTTCACATGGAACTTAGTACTACTTTCATTATAGAACTTACTTTGATTTTTTTGGTTTGGTAGGCTGGTATTTTTTTTTTAAGAAACTTCATCTGTTTGAAAATATGACTGTAACTTTCATATAGACAGGAGAATGCCTGTTCATCACAGTATCCTAGTAGTTAACATTACTTCAGAAACATGCATTTTAGCATAGGATAGGGGATTTTAACATGTAATTTCTTTCCCCCAGCCCCAAATCCCAAGGATATGATAGCATTCATTCCATGAGGAGGAAAGAAGATAAATGAGAAGATAGAGTGTCACTCAGCTTTGATTTAGAAATGTATATACTTTAAATTATTGTCAAATAGTAACATAAAATTAAATGCACTTTTGACATTTGAGAGCCAGGCAATTGAAAGAGAAAAAGATTTTGTTTCTTTAAATACCAATATCTGGGTGGTGCCTGTAGCACGGTGGTTTGGGCAATGGCCACATACACCCAGGTTGGCAAGTTCTAACCCAGCCTGGGCCAGCTAAACAACAATGACAACTGCAACAACAAAAAAATAGCTGGGCATTGTGGCGGGCACCTGTAATCCCAGCTACTTGGAAAGCTGAAGCAAAAGAATCACTTGAGCCCAAGAGTTTGAGGTTGCTGTGATCTGTGATGCCACGGCACTCTGTCAAGGGTGGCAGAGTGAGACAAATAAACAAATACCGATATCTTCTAAAATAAATAAATACCGATATCTACTCATCATGAGCTAAACCTAGGAAACACAAGAGCTAAATTACTCCCATGAACTACTGGATCAAGAATATGGAAGTAATTAAATTTAATGACAGCAAGGACGAGATAATACTACTGGTCAACTGAGAGAGGTTTGGAAAACAGGGTATAAAGTTGGGGTACTGTGCAGGCCTTCCCTTCGGAACCCCAACCATCATTATTACCAAACCTTTGTAGCAGGGAGTGTGAGGATGAGGGGTGTGGAATTTACTGAAGTCAGTGGCTGTATTTTGTATCTGGAAGAACAGAGGAATATTGAGCTGTTGACTAGCTGGAACTCTCTAAATGGTTATATAAATGCACAATGCTAATGTAGCCGCAGCAGAGACAAAATGCCCATGTGGCCAGCTCAGTTAGTGGATGAAAGTCTGCGATGAACAGCCTACGTTCCAAATCTCCCTCAGATTTCACAGGACACAGATAATTTCCAAAACTTTCCAAAATCAAAGTCCCAGAGGGAAACAAATACTAACCCAGCAGCCCAGAAATTGTTGTGGGGATTGTGGATTCCCTGGCAGAAGTTACAAAGCCGTCCAGAGCCAAGTTGAGAGCAGAGCCATCCAGCGGTTCAGTCACGTTCTCTCCAGACTCGTCCCCATGCTCTCTCTGCCTGTTCTGCGGAATCGGGAAAATACACTGATGACAAAGCAGAAGCCAAATCCCAACACCAGGGAGCAAAAGACAGATCAGAGGCCAGTGAGGGCAGTACAGAGTGTTCAAGCCTCAAGCGCTCCCCAGTTCCAGAATTCAGAAGTGTGGTACATTGGAGCTGTTGCAAACCAGCTCAGTGGAGCCAAACGCGGGGATTTCTTTCCAACTGTGTGTGTTCAGTGATGTCAAGTTAGAAGCTCGAAATTGGCCACCACGGGAACATTCCTACCACAAACTTGGAAACCCAAAAAATCAGGCTTGTTTTTGTTTTTCCTCTCTAGAGAGCTGGTTGTTAAACACTTACCAGCACCCTACGGGTGATGTGTAAGCTGCTAACTACTCAGAATTCCCTAATAGGAAGGGAAATAAGGGGAGTAGATGTCCTCAGCCACTCCATGGAAATAAGAAGAATGGGTGGCCAACTCCGTTGAAATTCCTAAGAGCTAACCTAAGGTAATAAAAGATTAAATAATGTAAGAAATTTGCTTTTATTTTTGCCAATTAGATTGTACAATTGTGAAAACAATGTATCTGTTATTTGAATGAATGAATAAACATGTTAGGCTTGAGCTCGTAGCTCAGCAGCTAGGGAGCCAGCCACGTACATCGGAGGTGGCAGGTTCGAATCCAGCCCAGGCCTGCCAGACAACAACGACAACTACAACCAAATAGTACCCGAGCGTTGTGGCAGGCACCTTAGTCCCAGCTACTTGGGAGGCTGAGGCAAGAGAATTGCTTATGCCCAAGAGTTCAAGGTTGCTGTGAGCTGTGACGCCATAGCACTCTACCAAGGGTGACATAGTGAGACTCTGTCTCCAAAAAATAAATAAATAAATAAATAATAAATAAATAACATGTTAGTGTTTCAAATATGAGCCGATCAGAATTCCAGGAGATTATGACACCTCACTGTTATTCTGCTTTTTCTTAGTTATCTGAGTCTCCATTTTCCCTCCTGAGAAGACGTTCTTCAGCACAGATCCTTTTGTTTTCTCCATGTCGAGTCTGCCCTCTGGAGGGTGAACTATAACTTTCCCTGTGGCTGATGTTTGGCTTGCTGCCCATGGCACTTAAGTACTGTTCTTTCAAAGATACTGATGTTTAAACTGCAAAAAAATATTGGGGGGCAGTGCCTATGGCTCAAAGGAGTAGGGCACCGCTGTCCCCATAGGTTGGAGGTGGTGGGTTCAAACCCAGCCCCAGCCAAAAGATACTGATGTTGGGTGGCGCCTGTGGCTCAAAGAGTGGGGTGCCAGCCCCATATGCCAGAGGTGATGGGTTCAAACCCAGCCCAGACCTAAAAGAAAAAATAACCTCCAAAAAATGATATCAATGTTGTCATGTCATTAGCAAGATTTTTTAAAATCTAATTTATATTCTTTAGATACTTCACCTTGGAGAATAATCTTCAGTTCCATGCAAATTGTTACAAAAAAGTATTAGTTCATCTTTTTTCTTACGGCTGAGTAGTGAAGTATCTCAAGAATGCAAAAACAAACAGCACATGTATTCACTGTTAAACTGTAACTGAACCGTGAGTAAAGGTGTGCACAGGGGCAGTAAAA
Source organism: Otolemur garnettii (assembly GCF_000181295.1). NCBI lineage: Eukaryota > Metazoa > Chordata > Mammalia > Primates > Galagidae > Otolemur > Otolemur garnettii. The sequence goes on from NW_003852545.1 coordinate 3,279,662, forward strand.
CTCGGTGGAAATCATGGGGCTGGGGTGAAAAGCCTTCCGAGTGGGTACAATGAACATTACCTGGTGATGGGCACACCTAGAGCAAGGTTCAAAAGTGACCATGTAACCAGGAATGTTTGCACCCCCTTAATATTCTGAATTAAAAAATATCCAATTTATAGTTTGGTACCTAAACAGCTTACACATAAAGTTTGTGTGCAATTTATTGTGTTAAACTATTTTTAATTGCACACAAATTTTATGTACACACTGTATTTTGGCATCAATTGCCAGCTTGTCATAATGGTTTGTCCATAATGTTGGACAAACATTGGTTTGTTGTCCAACATTGTCCAACATTATGGACAAACCATTGTCCAACATTATGGACAATAATGGACATAATGTTGGACAAACCAACACTGAGCCCTCTACTAGTCTGGAGTATTCTAGAGGGTAATTTTGCCCTGTTATCTGTTTTGTGTGTGTGTTTTTCACTGCACTGGAAAACAACTTGTGTTAGTGTTAGAACCATATAGGGAAGGTGAGTGCGCGAGGTGTGGCTTTGACAGTCCCTCCCACGTGCTCTCTGCTTACAAGTTCACCTGTCAGAGCTCACTCTGAGCCTCATTCTTGGTGAAAATCCTTTTCTAGTTTATTTAGCCTAAACCATGTTTTGAATTATATTGTCAAAGGATGGAGACATTTGCTATCGAAACTTTTATCTAATTCATAATTTTGCATTTATTCTCGAACGATTTAATTAAGAATCAACTTCAAGGCTGTAGCCTCAATAGAGTGGGACCTTGTTAGCAATTATTTTTGTCATGAGGACACTATGAAACTTATAGTAAATGCCAATATAAGTCTGTGGAATAATTAAATGAATGATGATTAGAAAAAAATAGTTACAACAAAATTAGTACCAGTGCATATTTCCAAAGAAATATTATGAGTTATAACAGCAAAAGCTCTTAAGGGAATATAATTTAATGAAGTGATAATCAACAAAGAAATAGAAATGAGAAGGTATACAAAAAATTATCAATAGTACTCTGCAAAGTTGAAGATTTGTTTCAATAATAAAATTCAAAACTGTAGATCATGATACCAGGTGACAGTGAGATTTTAATATGCAGTGACCCAAATTCCCAAATGTAATGAAATAAACTCTGTGCAAACTTTATGCTGAATTATTGGTTAATATCAGTAAAAATGCATACTTTTACCCAACAATTCCATCCGATTGGAAATGGTGCTCAGGAAATGTATAGATATAGAAAAGAGGATGATCATTAAATCATCTTTATATTACTGGAAATAAATTAAACTTTCAAATGCAGAGTTCATATAATAATTCATGGCTATAAAAATACTATGTACCATTAAAATGATGTAACATATATTAATTGATTATCTCAGCTATTCATTGACAATATACTTAAGTGAAATTGGATGATGCAGAACTTGAAATGTTTTATACGTTACACCCAAGCAGAATATGTACAAAGGGATTTATGGTACTTATCTTTAATGCTATGAGTCTTTGGGGTAATTTCCTTTTTTGTTGTTTTCTTGGGGGTTTCACATTTAAAATTGTCTTTTATTTGGTAATGTATTATTGGAACACATTATTAAGACAAGAGGATTAAAAAGAATGACTATACAACCTAAGCAGTTTTTGTAGCCTGCTAAAATTGACTTACAACTACTTTCCAAAAGGGAACGTGTGGGGTTGACTACAGAGAGATTCGAGAGAGAGAATTTTGGAGCTAGGACCTTAATAACCACTTCTGAACTGAAGCTGTTGTTTTCAGCTATAACCCTCTGATGTGTCAGAAATATCATCTGTGTGTTCTTAAGAAAAAGAGATGGTTAAGTTTTAAGGTCTCGGTTTAAAGTAAGTCACTTGTGTTATTTTTACTTTAGGTAATATAATGAACGGGATTTATTTTTTTCTCCTGGTGGTAAGCAGCAGCAAATGATTCTGCTTTCTACAGTTCTGTCTTTTTCATTTTTAAACCATTAGGGCAGCACACACGTTAAGTTCTCATAAATGGAAAACACCTGCTGTGGATAACATCTCTTTTGACTTAAAAAGGAGCCTTAAAGCCTCTGTCACTTCACAGTGAAGTGACGATTATAAAAGCAAATGTGAAGTTCTTAAATATCCAGGTCAGGAAAGGGACATGTTCAGAAAGCATAACTTCTGTTGTTGTTTTTGGGGGCCAGGGGTGAATTGTCTTCACCATTTGCCCCTGTTCTTTTCAAGGCGAAGTCATCGCCAGGGCTTTGGCATCCACTGACTAACCATCAAATGAATTTCCACATCAAAATTCTTCCTTCATTAAGTCAGCTTCTGGGAACATGTCATGGAAAATTGGCTAAAGGCTGTCCTGGCTCCTTTCTTTGGTTGAGAATGAACTGCTGTGGCTCCCTATTAGCCATTGCCAGATAGAATCTGAATACCTTTTTGATGCACAGGTCTTTGTTGTCAATATTTAAGAAAATGCTTATCCGACTTCCATTTGTCTCCCATATTTTAAGTCACCCTTTTCCATCAATGCTTGGAAACTCTGAGAACCTTATCCTTCCTCTCTTTAAACCACCGCATAGAGGGGCAGTGCCTGTGGCTCAAAGGAGTAGGGCACTGGCCCCATATGCCGGAGGTGGTGGGTTCAAACCCAGCCCCTCTCCAAAAACTGCAATAAATAAATAAATCACCAAGTAGAGTAGCTGGAAAAAAGTGGACAATTCATTTGAGATATAATATTGGTTTTGATTATGCAAATACATACATCTGTAGAAAAGAGTTTCTAAACTTGGTCCTGCTGGCATTTTGGACTGTCAAAATCTTTATTATGGAAGATCATCTTGTGCCCTATAGGATAGGTTACAGCGCCCTCTTTCCAGTTGTGACAACAAAAAACGTTTCTAAACACGGCCTGATGTCCTCCAAGGTACCAAAGAGTCTCTTGTTCTTAACAAGGTGAACAAGAGAATTTTATCCATAATAACTGGTATATTGTGAATTTATTTTTTAAATTTTGTATTAAAAGTCACACCAGCAAGTTGGATTATGTTATAACTGAGCATGAATTGTGTTTTCTTTGACAATATCAGTTCATAATTAGGAATGAACCTGTTCATATACATGTCATTTCTAACAAGTTCTTTCATATTTATCCTAAATACGTGGTAAAGAGGAAGAGAAAGAAATCTGTAGTTATCAGTTTTCGTGGAGTCAGTCCCTCACAAGCTCCTTGTTTCTCCTGACCGCTGACACAGTGCTGTGACACAACATCAGCCTCCAGCACGTGCCCCAGGAGAAAGGCTGCCCCAGAGGGGGAATCGAGCCAGCGTTCTCCAAAGTGTGTTTTAGCTTGTTGTTAAGGCAAGAAAAAAAGTCCAAATTTCATTTAACAGATGAAAGAAATCTTGCAAAGGTAAGAATGAAGAGACGCAGAGTCGGTGAAGACCTCACGTTAGCAGCTATTGGGCTAAGAATTACATTTGTCCTGAAACAGGGAGAACCTGGATTTCAGAGGCAGACACAAGGGAGTGAGTTCCTCCTGCTTCTAATCTCTTCTCAGTTGCATAATATCAGGCAAGGTTTTTTGTTGTTGTCGTTTTGTTTTTTTGAGGCAGAGCCTCAAGCTCTCAGCCTGGGTAGAGTGCTGTGGCATCACAGCTCACAGCAACCTCAAACTCCTGGGCTTAAGCGAGTCTCCTGCCTCAGCCTCCAGAGTAGCTGGGACTACAAGTGCCCACCACAACGCCCGGCTACTGTTTTGTTGTAGTTGTTATTGTTTGGCAGGCCTGGGCCATATTTGAACCCACCAGCTCTAGCGTATATGACTGGCGCCTTAGCCACTTGAGCTATAGGCACCATCCCAAGTTTTTTGTTTGTTTGTTTAATTTTTATGCCTCCAACCTTTACCTTCCTTACAGTAATTTGGGCATAGAAGACTTTGTAGAATTATTATGGGAATTAACTAACTTTAATATGTCAAATAATCTAGGGTAATGCCTAAACGTAATGAATGCTCAAAAAATATTTGCCAAGTAATTAAGTACATGATAAAAGTGACCTCTGTCTATAAATTCATAAATACTTAATATGTTAGATCTTCTTTTACATTGTTTTTAAATATGTGATTCACAAATAAAAAACAAAAATAAAAATAGTTTAAAAATTCATTGTCTTTAGTTTTAAGATATTGGCAAAAAAGTATTTCCGTGCAGCTGGGTTTCATTTGCGTGCCATGGTTTTCCAAACATCATTCAGGAGAAAACCACCTATATTTACATCACAATATTAAACCAATTTCAGGTTGGCAAGTACAAATATAAAACACTCATTATATTTTAGTTGTCTCTACACATTTCACAGGACTTCTTAAGTTTGTTCATATGACATCTTTTTTATTTTTGAAACAGGAGCCTCAAGCTATCCCCCTGGGTAGAGTGCTGTGGCATCTCCGCTCACAGCAATCTCCAACTCCTGGGCTCAAGCGAGTCTCCTGCCTCCGCCTCCCAAGTAGCTGAAACCACAGGCACCCGCCACAATGCCCGGCTATTTTTATTTTTTTGGTTGCAGCTGTCATTGTTGTTTGGCGGGCCAGGCTGGATTCGAACCCGCCACCTTGGGTGTACATGGCTGGTGCCTTAGCCACTTGAGCCACAGGCGCCGCCCATATGTCATCTTTTAATTGCCAATAGAGTTCACATAAAAACCTTCATTTTCCCATTACCATTTTATGGAAGTGGTGCATTTTAAGGTGATTTGTGTATTTGACATTTGATTGGGAGCACTTTGAATTATTCTAACTATTTTTCTAGTTAGAGGGGAAAAGGTGAGTTTGTCTTCCTTCAGCATAACCCTGCAGCGGTAACAATTTATGATTTAATGAATACTCAGCTCTACAAACACAAGATTCAGCCAGCGGTAACAATTTGTGGATCAAACATTCATAAATTACCTTCTAAATAACAGACACTACAGACGATAGCAGAGTTACCGGCATACAAAAGTGTGCGGCACAAGTTTAGGCATTACCAGTTTAATGTTACAAAGAGAGAAAATGGAACGTGGTTCACAGAATGCTCAGTGCCACAAGGAAGATGCGGTGAAAGAGAGAAAAAAATCATCTTCAAATACACTATCTTAATCCACTAAGGAAAACGGCGTTTCTGAGGCAGGAAGTATGTCCGTTTATTAATTCATAATACTTTGAAAGGATTTGAGATGAAAGCAATAGAGAACATTAACAGCAGCTCTTTGTCTGGACTTAGAACCACCAGCAAGAGCATTTAAACCCTTGATTTCCAAGCCCAAACTCCTGATGCCTTAAATTAGGATCTCTGAGACAGAGACCTGGGAAGGAGGAGGTTTAAAGCTTCTCAGGTGATTTCAGTGGGGAACCAGCTTTCAGAACTATTGACCTAGAGAGAGCAGAGAGATTCCACGTTACATTATGTCTGAACTAAACTCAACACTGCAACTCGCTGCTGAATTTGACTATTAATTTAGTGACTTAAAAAAAACTGCAACATAGATCTCTGTTGTTGTGTTGCAACAGATTTCTGTTGTTGTATTTTATAAAAATGAGCAAATTTTTTCCTTTATACTAAATCAAATAACAGTACCATATTTTATCAATAATAATGGTTGAATAGAATGGACCATATTACCCCTCCTTTTTGTTATGTCAGATGACGGTAGTGAGTAGTTGGTGGTGGTTCTTTTATCCACTCCGGGGAGCTGAGGACCTTCCCCGAGACCTCAGCTAAGATGATTGGGAAAGGACATTATTCTGCAGAATGGTTTCTAGGATCTTGGCCAGACGCTAAGTTGTAGCCTGTCTCCTGTCGACTGTGTATGTTTCCCTAGGAAATAAATCTGTATGGAAATAAGAAAAGACGAGCTGAGAGCTTAAAGAGGGAGATTCTGAATTTTATTGCGCGTCTACAGCCAGCTCTGTAGGTTCTATCCTGAGAAATCTTTCTCCTAATAATTAAACAGAACGTTCCTTTTTTGCCTAAGACTTACAGTAGTTGGGATGAATTTCTAATGTATGATAACTTAGTTGAGATGAATTTCTAACTTGCAGTGAGGAGTCACAGCTAATACAGGCTCAGGGTATTTTATTTAGAACATTTAAAAGCATGATAGTGCCCTGTAACACAGCAAGCTTCTCTCTGTAGCTGATTTCGTTTAAGTTAAGTCAAGTTCAACGAAGATGATCTCAGCAAAGACATACTGGGGTGAGGAAACCCTGAGATAGTTATGACCTAAGTATTTCGTTTCCCTTTGCCACGAATGTCCCATGGAAAATGAACAAATAGGAAACAGGAAGTATCAGCTACGTGTGGCTGTCATTTTTCCTTTTAAGGGGAGATTAGTTTGTCTTTGAAAAAGCATATAAATAAGGATGAAAATGGTGGCAGTTACTGACAATTCAGTGCTTCCTCTAGGATATTAAAGTGTAACAAATAAGATAACCATGTGCATTTTTTGATAGAAGAGCAGAAAATCTATGTAAAATAATTAACATCTAAGAAATAGAGAGATTCCACAGCTATTAATTTGGTATCATTTTAACAAATAACAAAGTGATTTCCCATAATCTATCTTAAGATAAGATAGTTTTAATCTATGTTAAAATAGAGGCCATGAAATCTATCTTAAGGAGTGCTTTTATGCATACCGAAATAGAATAAGGCTTAATGCACAGAGTTGTTCAGAATTTCCTACAAGATGTGTGAAATTATGCCCCCATTTACATAGGTAGAAGTATAATAATCTATATTTCTGATGAAAGGTTTTTCGATGGTTTTTAACTCTTTTTTTATTTTACTACTACATTTCAATTTCAAATGGTGTTAGACCTTACTAAATCAATGTAACTCAGAAAGATCTGAAAACTTAGAATAAGCTGCGAATTTATTTTAAAAACCAGATAAATGACTCTAAGAATAGTACCAATGGTACATTCACTCTTTGTGATGTGGTCTTAAATTCTGGAACAAAAAGATTAACCTAAATTTATTCCTCGGTTTATTGTTTAGGGACCAAAATATGAAACACCTTAAATAGCATCGGGAAGCTATCTTTCATGATGCACTACTCAAAGACAAGATCTCTGCAAGATGAATTTAACTGGATTTCTGAGGTTGTCCCCCTCCCTACACAAACTAAACTCTCTAAATTTTCAATCCTTCATCTTTATATAATATTATCTGGCAGTTTACTTTTTCTTGCTCAGCCAGAAGAAGACCACAGGCTTTAGTCTCAAATGCTTCTGGGCTACAGATTTGCCTTTGCCGGAGTAATAAAAATTTCTACCTTGGGGAGTCACATAAACAGTTGGAATCTCATTTGCCTCATTCATCAAATGAAAATAACAGAAGTTTCTCAGTAAAAGGCAACCTGTATACTTAGGTTGCATCTTAAGTCAATTGTCTCATAACAAATAAGGTAATAAAAATATCTAGCTATCATATAGGTTAACTTGTGATTCCATTATAGCATAGTTATGTATAATAAAATAAGCTCTACTTTATTTGGTCAGTCTACCCACATCCTCTAACTCTTACCTTCTTTCCAGCCTTCATTTTCCTCTTTTAGGGACATCATCTTCGCACTGATTTACTCTTTTTCTTTTTCTCCAACTTGACATGTCCCAAAACGTTTCATCCAAAGACCTGCCCTTTATTTCCCCTCCCTCCAAAGGTTTTTCTTTCTCTTTGTACCAGTGCCCTTTTATTTTTTATTTTTTCACTTTTTCTCGGGTGAAAAAGCAACGAGCCATTTTTATTTCCCCTTCTTCCAGTGTGATGTCCAATCTGTTACTAGGTTCCGCATTTTTTTCCTTTAAAAACACAAACCTAACTTTACCATCATGTTAGCTCCAGTGACGTTTCAGTCCTGGTTTTCTCAGCATTCTCGGTCTCTCTTTCTATCCATGATGAGGATTAATTGATTGAACAACTATACGCAGATAAAAACATAGACTATATGTAGAGCTTGCTCTAAAAATCTGAAAGTCTGGTTAGAAACAATACAGCCACAATTTAAAATAGCAAGAGTTTCCACTCTGATGTCTTGGGTATCATAGTAATTCAGGAGCAAGTCCACACAGGGAGCTGTCATCTCCTGCCATAGCAATGCCTTTTTCTGGAATATCTCCTGGAGGACTTGCCTAAGGCTGCTTTACAGTTAACAGTTTATTTTATTTTTCCAATCAATAGAAGACATTTATTTTAAAATCACAATGAAAAACATAGTAACTAAAGAGTTCACAATCATTTATTGTTATTATGAAGTATCGTGCACTGTATAGAATTATATGTCCTATAATTTTATACAAATGTCAGTGAATGAGGTTTGCTGGCCCAGTATCACCACAAACATTTGAGCATTGTGTTATGCCTTGATAATATAATGGCTACAACATCACTAGGTGATAGTAATTGTTCTACTCTCTCAGAATCTTACAGGACCACAATCCTATACTGCCTGTGCCCTATCATTGACCGAACCATCCTCATGGGTTACATAACTGTATTTTCTTTTCCAAGTGACATAACTTTAGGAATAAAGTCAATGTTTTTATATAAACCAAGGAAGCTGAATTTTGATAACAATATTTTCCCGAGGGCTCAGTTTGTTTGTTTTTTTAATGTTTCAACCTTCTTTCAAACAAATGTTTCATAGAGAACATCTCGATATAGCTAGCAAATGAGCCGCTGTGGTTTTATCTGGGAAAATTTGTAAACTCTCTCTGCCCTTCACTATTTAGGATTGAGGCAAAAATAAATTCTAAAAATTGCCAGTGCAAGAAGATATATATTTGTAGCCTCACATGTTTTATATGCAAATTAGAAGGGAAAGGAAAACTCTAAGGCTAGAGAAAAAAGTATCAGAGTGCTGTTTTGACTTTTAGAAATCTCGTTTGCCTTTAATAATATCATAGATATCCTTTTAAATTTTAGGAAGTCCATCATCGTGGAAACTCCTTTACCTAAAACTTTACTTTTAAATTTGGTGTAGATTTTTTTTCAAAATGTTTACCAATTCATCAGCTAGAAATAAAAAGTTTAAATAAGTTAAATATAATTTAAAATGTTGACATATGGAGCATATTGCAAGGGTACAAGTCAAATCTGTCAAGTGTAGAACATAAATGTCTTAACACAATAATCAAGTAAATGTGGCAAAAGCTATGTTGATTGGTTTAATGTAAGTATGTCAGATTGTGTTAAAAAATCAACACATTGTACCCCACATATGCATAAATGTATTCATGATCTATGTGTATATGACTTAATAAAAAATAATATTAACTGAAAAAAATTTGAAAGAATAAAATGTTGACATAGAAAATATAAAGTACATGTACATTTATTTATTTATTTTTTATTGAATCATAGCTGTGTACATTATTACTCTTGTGGGGTATAATGTGTTGTTTGTATATACAATTTGAAATACTTTCATCCAATTGGTTAGCATTGCCTTCATATCATTTTCTTAGTTGTTGTGTTAAGACATTCATATTCTACATTTAGAAAGATTCACATGTACCCTTATAACATGAACCATAGGGGTGATCCCACCAGTCACCCTCCCTCTACTCATCCTCCCTCCCTCCCCTCTCCCCTTTCTCCATATTCTTGGGCTAAAATTGGGTTATAGTTTTCCTATGGTAGCTATAAATTAGTTTCATACTTGGGTTGAGTACATTGGATACTTTTTCTTCCATTCTTGAGATGCTTTGCTAAGAATATTTTCCAGCTCCATCCATGTAAACATGAAGGAGGTAAAGTCTCAGTCTTTCTTTATGGCTGCATAATATTCTATGGTGTACATATGCCACAATTTATTGATCCATTCACGGGTCAATGGGCACTTGGGCTTCTTCCATAACTGGGAAATTATGAATTGGGCTGCAATGAACATTCTGATACAAATATTTTAATCTATTTACCCGATGAAGCTTTTTTCCTAACAGATTTTCCCTTGGTGTAGTAGATGGAATGATGGCTTCCCAAGAGTTATGTCCACATCTTAATAACTTGTGACCTTAATTGGAAAAGGGGTCTTTGCAGATATAAATAAGAATTTTAAGATCATCCTGCATTATACAAGTGGACCATAAATCTATTCGTGAAGACGCTTAAAAAGACACAGAGAACAGAAGGCAATGTAAGAATGGAGGCAGAGATGGAATGGTGTAGCCACAACCAAGAAATACCTAGAGCCACCAGAAACTAGAAGAAGGAAACGATTCTTTCTGAAAGCATTTGAAGGAAGTACCAATGACGAACCTTGGATTTTTGACTCTGGAACTATGAGAGACTATATTTCTATTGATTTAAGCTGTCAAGATAGATTGTATAAACTTGCAACAGCTGCCCTTGAGATGAATATATTTAGTGAGTTTGCAAATTTGATAGCTTGCTTCTTTATATTACTGGTCTAAAACAAAACTGGAAGCTGTATTGCAATAAGGTATTGAAATCCCATGGACTCTGTCAGCCAAGTAGATCACTTTGCTCAGAATCCTGTTCAAAGAAGAGAAAAAAATAAGTTAAAATAAATGTTTGATCAACGATTCATAGACTTTTGGAAGTACAAAGGACTTAAAAAGAATAGAACTCAATCTTTTTACGTTGTAGAGGGAGTTAAGTTCCGAGAAGCTCAATGACTTACTGTAACTCACAAACCCACTCGGAACACCCGCTTTCCTCTGCACGCTGATGCAAGCTCACACGTGCCCCTGTTAGTCACAGCTTCTGTTTCAGATTGCTGTTTTTCCCTTGGGTTACTCTTCTAGGACGCCGTACCAAAATCTCACAGACTGGAGCTTAAACCATAGGCACTTATTTTCTATTTTCTCACAGTTCTCAAGACTAGAGGTGGAAGATCAAGGTATTTAGTTTGTCCGGGGACTCTCCCTGGCTTGTAGACAGCTGCCTCTCCACCCCGTGCCCACACTGCCTGCCCTCCATCTTTGTGTGCCATGAAAGAGAGAAAATTCTGCTTTCTCTTCCTCCCTTTATAAGGACACTGGTGCTATTGAATGAAAACTTCAGTCTTATGACTTCATTTAATCACTTTATCCTCAGCTGTGTCTCCAAATACCGTCACACTGGGGGTTAAGACTTCAACATATGGGGGCGCACCTGTGGCTCAAGGAGTAGGGCGCAGGCCCCATATACCAGAGGTGGCAGGTTCAAACCTGGCCCAGCCAAAAAAACTGCAAAAAAAATTTTTCAACATATGAATTTTGGGGTGACCCAATTCAGTTCGTGACACTTCTTATCACTGTGGTAGGCACAAAGCCTCTTTAAATGAGAAAACTGAAGCAATCAATTGGACATCAATTTTATTTCCATTGTCACAACCTGGACCTAATATCAAATTCAAATCATTCCAAGGAAGCCTTAATTCTCTAATTCTTTTTTTTTTTTTTTAGTTTTGATTTTGGTAGGAGTCGTCTTTCAGTTAGCTATCAAAAGTGAAGTTGAAAACTTATCATTTGGTGATGATAATTTTCAGTCTAAATGATACATTTTTTATATAAATGCATTACTAGACCTGCATATAGGACATCTATGGGAGATACGAAAAGTAAATAATGAACTAAAGAAACTGCTTCGATCTGTTCAGGGTGTTGTAATAAACTACCATAGGCTGGACAGCTTATGGAGATTCTCAGGCTGGGAAGTTTCTAGATGGAAGCCCCGGCATCTTCACTGGGAAGTCCCACTTCCTGGCTCAGAGACGGCTGTCTCCTTGCTGTGTCTGCCCTTCGACATGAAGGAAGGGGAGTCTTTCTGGGGTCTCTTTTATGAAGACAACAGTCTCATCCCTGAGCGCCCCACCTCTGAGTCCTAATAACCATCCAAATTCTCTACCTCCTAATGCCTTGGGGATTATATTTTAACACACAGATCAAGGATGGGACCCTTCAGCATTCCCTCTATAGCAGAACTGAGAAAATAATTTGGTAAACACTTTAAGCTCCCTTAAGAACTAGTTTCCTCTTGATGTTTTTACTACTGTCCTCACCTTAATTCTTTCTTTTGTCGGTGTGAATAGCGTTCTGCCTTCTGAACACGGTGCCTGATTGAGGATTTCTCCATAGGTAGGGAAAGGTCAGTCACAAGTATTTTCACACCTTAGCCAGAAAGAACTGAAATGAGTCTTCAAAGTTTGTAATAAACAGAGCAATCTTCGGGGATCAAAACAGCTCCTTAGATTCGATGCTGTGTCTTTCCCAGGCTTACCCACAACTTCCCAGCCACATCAGAGCAGAGAGCTGAGCTAATACTGCTGTCGGAGAGAGTCTCCGAGAAGAAAGAAGACGTGGGCTGCAGGCGTGGAGTGTACCTGCCAATTTCACAAAATGAAAATGAGGGAGGTATACGGTGTCCACAGGGTATTAAGTTATTTTTTCCTTTGCTCTCCTCCTTTCTCTATTTTCTGTCCACAGACCTTCCGTGGGTGTCACCTCTCTCCCTGTCCACAGACCTGTGGGTGTCACCTTTCTCCCTGTCTACAGACCTTCTGTGTGTGTAGACCTCTCTCCCACAGTGTATTTTTTTTCTGAGCTTGTGTGCTCTCCTGTCACTCAGAAGTACCAGAATCAGAACTAGAAGAGTCCCGAGTCAACGCCTTTGATAGCTCAACAGCCAAGGAAGCTCTGATAAGAAGTACGGGAAGATGCCCCCCTCCTTTTTGTAAGAACATGAGTCTGTGGCATCACCTGCTCCAATTTGCGGTAATGAAAAGGGCGGAATTTGGAAGCGAGAGGCATTATACTTCTTCTAAGCACCTTTATTGAAAATAGTTACTTTGTCACATTACTTGATGGTGTCTAGACACATACTTTCAGATTCATTTGGAGGCAATGCATACTTAAAGTTTGAAAATTTAGATTTAGATTGCCGTCCCCATGAGCTTCCATAATATATAAATATATAAGCCTATCATATGAAGGTGTTACTGCTTTGTTTATTGAGTACCTAGTAATATTCAACACTATCTTAAATACATGTCTAAAATTAAATATTTGGCCTAAAATATAGCAGTTACACATTTTCTTTTTTTCTTTTTCTTTTTTGAGAGGGTCTTACTACATCACCCTCAGTCGAGTACTGTAGCGTCACAGCTCACAGCAACCTCTAACTCCTGGCTCAAGTGATTCTCTCACCCCAGCAGTTACACATTTCTTGGCTAGAAATTTAAAGGCATTTTTATTCACACTGATAATACAGCTTAACCAATCAGAGTTTTAAAAATATTTTATTGCATTTTCTTTCATAGAAAAAAATATTCAGGGTGATGGGAACACTTATAACTTTGACTGAAACTGTACAAAAGCAATTCATGTAACCAAAATGTTCATAGCCCTGTAATATTCTGAAATTTAAACAAAATTTAAAAATGAATGACAAAAAGCCTCATCCAAATGAAGTCACGTGAAATACATACAGGACACAATTTTAAAGTCCACCCATAGGAATGGTTGAATTATAGTGCATTTGTACTATGAAACAGATAATGTCTTTAAAAATAATTATGTTTTAGATTTTAAAAGCAAAAACTCAAGTTAATTGTACTAGTCCTATACACTGTGAATGTAAATGAAAAGTTAACACAGGATATTGACCTTCTTTTCTGTTAAGGTCACATGGTATCTAATAGATAATTTAGTAAATTTCAGGTTGTACATGAGAATGACAAAACATTAGCATAAACTGTCTTCTTTAGTTACATATTATCCATTCCAGATAATAAAACACATTATTTCATATACTTATAATCCTATGGGGGAAAATTAACTAAAAAAATGCACTTATGGGCAGCTCATTTCATGTTCAAATTTCAGGACAGCCCTTGCTGAAAATATCAGACAGTCATTTTGGAACCACTCACAGAGCCCACTGCTTTTATAAATCAAGTTATAATAGTTCACATACCTTCCAGAGAAAACAAGATTGAATCCCTTCTTGGGTTCTTTGGTCAAGACACAGATTCCCAAATCTGTGTGTGCGTTTGTGTGTGTGTATGTGGTGGGGGGCAGGGGGACAAGGATAAGGAAGGCAAATTGAGAAAGAGATTTAATGAGATCAAGGCTTTATTTTTTTCACACAACCTCACTAAAACATCAGACCTAATATTGGCTTTACTCTTAATACTCATTGAAAGGTAATCAACATATATATTGCTTTGAAAGTATCCTACCTGTTTATCCAATACAAGACATCTATGGCCATCATTCTGTATTCAACCCACCTTTGTTTTCTTAAATACTTGACTCTCTGAATTCTTATATAGGCATAGCAGTGACATACACACTGGGGCCTCCACTGCTTCTCTTCCAGAGAAGGTAAGTAATAGAGGAAATATGAAACCAGGTTAATCACACATCTTGATTGCATTTACTATGAAATATGTATGTAGACAAGAAAAAGCATAAATAATTTTAGACAATAAGCATGAGTCAATACGCTGAATAAGGGCTCGGTGCCTATAGCTCAACTGGCTAAGGCACCAGCCACCAGCACCTAAGGTGGCGGGTTTGAATCCCCAGCCCGGACCTGCCAAACAACAATGACGGCTGCAACCAAAAAATAGCCGGGCGTTGTGGCAGGTGCCTGTGGTCCCAGCTACTTGGGAGG
>NW_003852545.1:3294419-3310651 GCF_000181295.1 Otolemur garnettii
AAAAAAAAAAAAAAAAATATGCTGAATAAGGAAAATGGGCGAATATGAGTGAAACAGTCTCACCCTACACTCCTACACTTAACATAAACACAAGCATGGAGCAGATAGTATATTTGCGCTGTGTATATTTTTTTCCTCAGGGTTTCCCACTTACCAGCACAACTTCCATAGTTCATAAACAAAATTACATTCTCATTATGACCATATGCATTTTGAGACTTCCAGTCATTTTACAATAGTGATTTTTTTTTCTATTTTTGATCAAACCAAAAGCAAGCACTTTTGCTATTACAGGATCCCAGCTTGGTTATTCATAGACTATGGATTTTTAGTTGGCCACAGCTCTGCTGATTCACTGGAAATTGTGCCCAAATATAAAAATTTTCTCTCTTTCTTGCTCCTTTCCAGCCTATGAGGTAGCAGCTATCACCATGTCCCACTGTGACCCGCCCTCCTCTCAGAGCTCTGAACACTGCTTCAGAGCTTATGATCTGGGTAAATTTCAGGACAACTTTACAGGTAAACTTGTCAGGTAGGTGGTACAGGATTCCACCACTCAGGGTTAGACAGGGAGCCCCCTCATTCTCTAGGCCCAGGTGAGCTGAGAGGTCAGACCCCCATTTCCAGACACTGGCACTTTGCCTTTTTCAGAATACACCCCTGGGCTCTGATCAGATCATGAACAAAGCAGCCTGTGATGGGTTTTTTGGGTGGCTCTACCTTGGGTAGGAACACACAGGTAATCCTTTCTCGGGGACAAAGACTGTAAAGGACCTGATAACCTGGCCCTAGTGAAGGAGGAACCACATACTTTCATTTGTTAATGCACTCATTATGTGCCAAGTGCCAGCCAGTGTAATCCTCTAGACTTAAGACTCCTCATAAGAGCCCACGTGGGATTTCCAAGAGAGTTCTTCAGTTCTTTCCCCTTCCAGAAGCTCTGGTGCTTTTTAGTTCTGTATTCCTTTCTAATTTCTAATAAAAGTCCTATCTTACCGCTGATCTGTGGTCTGTGGTATCATAGGGATGAATAGGGAAGGGATCAGACGCTGGGTCCAGGCGATGCTAGAAGATGCTTGTCTACCATAGGAACAAAGTGACCAGAAGGGGGCTCCCAAGGAAACAAGATGACATGTCCAGGGGTTCACCGAGGACTGACCAGACCTTTGGTCTACAGTACAAGGTCTCCCAGGACTAACCCATCAGAACGAGGTAGAAAACCCACAAAATGCAGCCGTGACCGATGCTCTTTGCAGTCCTCACACATTCGAGACAACAGCGTCCATAAATGATGTGCCCCGTTCACATAGTGAAAATCACACCAGCCGTGGCCTGGCAGTTTACAGACGCTACTGCAACCCCCAGAAACTGCCTCGCAAGGGGAGAAAAGGGAAGGTTCCCAATTCCAGGTATTCTCCACCCCTTTCCAAGAAAAAACGTGAGTATTCCACCCCCCATGTATCATAATATTAGGTAATCAGCATAAAAGGAGAAAGCCTGTTAAATTTGCGAGGGCTGAGCTTCTGCTTCTCCTGAGTGCGCGGCGCTTTAATAAAGTTTGCAGTTCGCACACCTGCGCCTGCCTGCTCTGCTCATGTCCGTAGTTGACCCAATACCACTGACCATTCTTTGGTCCTGGGAACCAAGAACCTGGGACACAGGGACCTGACATCTGGTCCCCACACCTTCCAAACCCGTGCTCCTACTGAAAGCTCTTTTTCTCTTTGTGCCATGCTGATAAAACTCCTGAAGAGCTTGAAACATTACTACTCTAATTAATTGTCTTTGATTAAAATGAACCAGAAAAAATAATAATAATAATACAGACAAGCAATGAAACAAACATATCTTGTCATTAAACCTCCGGCCAGCAGCTGGGCTCAGGTTTATTTATTAGCTGTGTGACCCTGGATTAATTATTTTAAAAGTTTGGTGACTCAGTACCTTTATTTACATCAGTGGTTCTCAACCAGAGGCAGTTTTGCCATTCAGGGTACGCTCAGCAAAGCCGCAGTGATTTTTATTTGTGAGTTCTCCTGGCATCTTGAGAGAGGAGATGCTTGCTTTATAACCTCGCCTTGGGAGAGGATCAGCTGTGCTTTATAAACATTCTGAAATGAATGGGACAGCCCTGCACAGCATAGAATTAACCGGCTCAAAATTTCAACAAGGACAAAGGTGAAAAGCTCTGTTTTCTATCATCATGGCCAGTAGATGACCTTCTTGAGGAAGGTTTTAGAAAGTTAAAGGCAGTTCTGCAAAGTCTTGCAGGTCTGGGTGCTCCGCACGGGCACCCACAGACTGTCTGGTATAATCTCTCCTTCTCTGCGCTTGTTCTGATCCGTTCACCTGAGCCGTGGAATGCCAGGCCCACACTTGCCTTAGGGTACACACACGAGTTGCTCCTTTCTCTAGAGCAACCTGGACCCCAGATATCTGCGTGACTAAACACCTCTCTCCCTTTCGAGGCAGTGTTCAGATGTGGCCTTCCCCAGGAGGCTTACCCCCAACACTCTATTTAAAATTACACCTACCCCTTTTCACACACGTGCACATATAGACCCCTGATACTTTCTCTATCTTATTTTTAGTAGCATTAAATCCCTTATAGCATATTATATATTACTTATTACACTCATTGTTTATTAACTATTCCCTTGATAAAATGGAAGATGCATGAACAGGGATGTATGCCTTACTTTTTTTTATTGCTGTGTCCCAAGAGCATGGAATGTGCACAGTTGCTTTTTAATAGATATTTGTTGAGTGTGCCTGACTCACTTTATTAAATGCAAAGATGTTTAATAAATATTTGTAGAATGATTTTCATTTTTAAAGGCCTTGTATAGCACTATTATCTAGTAAGCAATAGAAAAGCGCATATATCATGATTACTTATGCTGTCACTATCACGATGATGACTTGAGATTGAGTCTCCCTTCATTGACTCGGCTAGAATAGAGTGAGGTCACCACAGCTCACAGCAACCTCCGTCTCCTGTGCTCAAATGATCTTCCTGCCTCAGCATCCCAAGTAGCCGGAGGGTGTGTACATGCCAGCACACCGGGCTGATTATATGTTATTATTGTTATGCAAAATAGCAATCAATGTCCAACTGTCTACATTAGTAGATAATGTGTAGATAAAAGAGGAAAAGAAAGTTCTAGGCACCAATGAAATGGAGAGACTTTTTAGATTATATTTCATGTATCTTTAAGTGTATATACAGATAAACATGGAAACATTAGAAAATATATCTTAGTGTAATATGTTACAATATTAAATATATATTTGTGCCTCAAATCAAATGTGGCAACTCTTTCATTTGAAAACACCTTCAGAATTGACACTTCTCCTCCTCCTCCTCCTTCTTCTTCTTCTTTTTTTTTTGAGACGGAGTCTCACTATGTTGCCCTCAATAGAGTGCCATGGCATCACAGCTCACAGCAACCTCAAACTCTTGGGCTTAAGCGATTCTCTTGCCTCAGCCTCCCAAGAAGCTGGGATTATAGGCGCCTGTTACAACACCCAGCTATGTCTTTTTTCTTCTTAAATTCCCTTCAGTACTGAGTGCTGTGATTTGAATTATATATTACTCAGAGTCTTGTTCCTGTAAAACAGTATTCTGATAGCTTACTTATTTTTAATCTAATTTTATCCCATTGTAATACATGTAAATAACCATTTATTTTTGTGTGTAATAGCTATAGTGATAGGAAGATTTTCTTTATCTTGCTGTAAAAAACCATACTCTCACATGTCAATAACTGGGAATGGACAAAGAAAATTATAAATTGTTCTAGTTATTATATCTCAAACTTGCACAAGAGTCTGGGCAATTGACCTTTCCTGGTTTATTGCAATAAATGTTTATTAACCTCAAGTAAGTTCCCTTCTCTGACTCTCAATAGTTAGAAGTCTCTGGAAATTGCAATATGTCTCAGAAGTTTTGAGAGCGCCAATGCACTAATGATTTTAATATGACCTTATTCACTTCTAAGTGGTAGAACAATGCCAGAGCAAGCCTTGTGAAATGTGGTGCCTTGCTTTTGCTAATATTTTGTCCTCCGAAGAAGTATTTTTAATCAGGCTCACCACCCAGTGCTAGCGTGAGCAAACTCCACCTCATCATATTGTAGGAAGTAAATTTTCTAATGAAAATTTACAAAGGGCAAATGAATCACAAAATAGAGTAACTTCCTTTGGAACATTTCATTTTTTTCAGCAAAACCCATAAAAGATGCTTAATCAATGATCACAGGTTGTTTGCCTAATCCCCGGGTCTCATTTTAAACCCCTGATGTCCAAACAAAACGAATAATTTTTCTTTGACTTTCTCTGTCCTCGTTGGTTTCCTCCCTTTTTCCCTTTTTAGTGCTTGAAAATGTATCATTTGGAGGGGAAGAAAAGCAAAACCTTATTTATACACCCAAACAATGAGTATTTTTTATCTTGTTTTTGTTACATCCTGTACTTTGGAAGGAAATGTTGCAGACACTCTGAAGATGACAGAAGCTTCAACTGTCCAGGGGTCATCAGGCAACGCAGGCCATGTCCACACCACTTGCTGAAGCCAGGAAGCCTTCCAAGTTGATACTTGTCTAAATGAGCCAATCCGTTCCGTGATTTGGGTCTAATTTGAATTGTTATGAGCGGCCTTAATTGTGGCACCTTCTATACGCAACTAGTGAATCTCACTTTCATAACCTACCTCTTGAGCAGAGAGTAAATTAAATATGCAAGCTAGGATGGTTTGGCTCTATTAAGATAAAACACTGACGTTCTGATTAAATTTAAACTGTCAGATTATATTCCATATATTACAATTGTCACTTGCTGGGGAGTATTAGTAGTCACCTTCTGGTATTCCCATCTAAGCTTTTGTCTTAGAAACTAGGAACAGCTATGATAAAAAGAGATTTCAAAGCATTTAAAGTAGAATATTTAGAAGGACGATATTTTATTTATAAAGAGAACTTGCAATTAGGCAAGCCCAGTGGTTCATTAAAAACGTCATAGAAACTGGGTGTGAGCACCTATTTGTGGAAGTGGGTATGTATTTAAATGTCAAACATATATTTTATTACTTTCACTGACTTGTAAACTCTTTAAGCATTGATATTCTTGTATCATCTTGCCCTTTGCTTCCTAAATAGCAAGGATAAATGTTCTTTTAATTCGTTACATATTCTGTGAGCACATATATTTAAAAGATGAAGGATAAATTTGGAAAGCAGAAGGCCCTAAGATTTAACGAGGTAAGGCTGGTGTATTCCAGATATAGGTTTATCAGTCTTTTTAGCCCTATAAGTAAATCTGAATTGCTGTCTTCTAAGTTCCATTATGACTACTCAAAAGGAACTAATCATTTTGAAAAGAAAAATGATCTCCTATACTCAAAGAATTAACTCTTGGGTTATTATTTTCAATGTCTTAGGGTACTTCTTCCAGGTTGTTTTTGTAGAAGAAACGTCATTTTTGTGGGCTGCTTTAAATGTAGAAAATTTGTTATTTGTAAATGTAATTTTCCTTAATTTCCTATAAAGGTGAAAATTGAATAAAGTGATTTTTCTCTAAATGATTTCCCTAATATTGAAGGCAAATCCATAAAGGCTAATAGTATCATGTAGTCTTTAGAAATAAAGTGTCAAACCTAGACTTTTTTGGCACAGGGAAGTTAATTGTTTCAGAGATTGTCAATCAGAATTAGAGATAATAAAATAAAATAGATCTTCTAATGAAATACAGATACCAGAAATACAAGACAGTAACAAGCTTAACTGCAGTTTCTGGCAAATGCACTGTCCATTAATTTAAAGGAGCTTAGACCCTATTTTAAAAGATTTATTTCCTCTACACCATATCTAAAACATTTTTATCTCTTACTTCACTCTCCCACGTACACATCGCGCCAGGCACTAAACGTCGGGCCCGTGCCCTTTATAATACATCTAAGCCCAGGATTCACTTCTAAAGTCATTTTACAGTAAACTGCAATCTGGATTTCTGGTTGTTCAGTACCCTAGCCCTGAGTGTGGAAAGGTTGAGCAGAGATATGTGGCACTCACACGTTAAAGTTATTAATGATTAACTTAAAACCAAATGTAGCCAATTTTGTGTTTTTCTCATTTTCCTCATGTTTCTTCCTTGACTTTCTTCTTTCTCACATCTCTGTCCTTTTGACTTAACAGCAATATAACAAAACCTCCACGTCATTCTTTTTATTAAGTGTTGATAATAGTGGTGGCAACAAAGAAGTGAACCCAGACCAAAGAGACTTAGAAGTGAGATGCGCCTTGCTCTCAGAGGTCTTGTAAATTGCAGTTTTCGTTGCAATAGACACTGGAAATGGGCTATAATTAATATCGTTAATTTTTTTAAAAGGCAAATTAAAGCCAGATGGAAAGCTTTATTATTTGATTTCATTTCTTCCCAAAGATTAAAGCAAGGAGATTTTCTTGTTGACTTGTCAGTGAAGCATTCCATTTTTTTATGTGCATCTCAAGTTGTGAAATGAAACGGAAGAGAGACCTCAGTTCGTGAAGTCAACCACATTATTATGGCTGTGTTTTATCCACTTCCCGGGCGGCAGCTCCAAGAGCAATAGCTTTATTATAAGATTTTTCTTGTGATATTTAACCTTGATATATGCCTTCATCAGATTACCACATAGTCTCCATGCTTTGCTGGGGAAATTTGAGTGCTTGATAACAAAAGGAGAGGGGGTGTAGAAATATCAACTTTCAGACACAGCAAGGAGCCGAAAGGCAGTTTGTCATTCACCACAGAGTAGAAAATAGAATTTCAAACTGGTTAGAAAAATGGTTTCCCAGATTGGCCTCACTCCATTCTTGAACCATGTGGCTTTTTGAGAACACCTTTGAGGATAAAGTTGGAAGCCAGAGAGCCCTGCATTTATTTTCTACAATGCACTAATGTGGCTTCATAAAATTTACTTAACGTACAGGAAAGTGATACCCTCTTTCATGAAATAAGAATACTAATATCAATTTTATAAGAATACTGAGGGGAATGGAAAAGCAGAACTTACATTGCAGTCATTAATGACACAGGTCTTGCCAGAGTCGAAGGGTCTGACGCTGAACTCTGATGTCTGGATCCACAGCAATAAACTATGTTCTTGGGGCAAGTTATTTAACCTCTTTGAGTTCATATATTTAACATGATACTAGCAGTTCCTCCTATATTTCATTTTCACGACCCTTTATAAGGCTTCAAGATGATTTTGGTAGTTTCCTGCTGTTTCTTAGTATGTAACCACATTTAATGAATGGGCCACTAAATGAAAACAACACCCACTCATTACCTCAAGATTCTGTGAGTCAGGGTCTGAGGATGACTAGCTGGGTTGTCTGTGCATGGTCATATGAAGCCTCAATGCAGTGCTGGACAGGCTGTGATTTTTCTGGAGCTCCAGGGCTCCTAGAGGATCATCTAGCTACCGGCAGGATTTATTTCCTTCTGGTCATAGGACTGATATCCTGTTTACTTCCTAACTCTTAATGGAGCAATGCTCTCACAGACCCTATCACAGGAGAGCAGCTTAATTACTCAAAGCCAACAAGAGTATTTCTTGAGTTGAAATGAAATGGTCCAGTCCTTTTCTTAAATGGAGAGTTTTAACTAATTTAGGCCCAATTTCTTTTTAATCAAAAGAAAGAAAAAAATTTCTGATCAAATCCAAAACAGATTTTGATTCTCATTGACATCTTCCAAATGTCTGCATCTTCGTCTTATCTTGTAGCCTAACTATAGTGGCGACATTTCACCAAATTTGTATAAACCATCAATATACCAGCGGAGAGGAATATAAAGCCCATGGCCACCATGATGGGTATCTTGGGGACCCTCTTAAGATTCTTGCCTACCACTTTGATGAAGAAAAGTGCTTAGTACAGAATCTGGCAAGGAGTAAATGTTCATATATATGTTAGCTATTGTCATGCAAAGCACCCAGCATGGCGTCTAGCTGATGGTGAGAACTCCCCCTAGAGAGGAACTATTTTATGATTGTGATTATAATTTTGAGCACTCAGCGAATTGACATAATGTATTTTTCTTGTCAACACATTCAACCTCAGTAATGTTTCCAAGGTTCTTGATTGATCAGAAAGGTTGATATACTTGTTTGATTTATTGGGGATTCTGCATTGTTTGTATTGGTATCTCACAGTACCAAGTGTGGTGGTATTTCTATAGTTACAAACAAAACAAGGACAGCTACAAAAGACAAATCTGGGTATTTACACTACATTATCTTGAGAAAAATAATCATTTATGTTTCATTTAGCCAAAAAAATCTGTCATTAAATAGTAAAGAAGTTCTCAAATATTAGGACAGTTAAGTGTAGCCTTAACTTGATTTTTTTTTTTTTGGTAGAGACAGAGTCTCACTTTATAGCCCTGGGTAGAGTGCAGTGGCATCACACAGCTCACAACAACCTCCAACTCCTGGGCTTCAGCGATTCTCTTGCCTCAGCCTCCTGAGTAGCTGGGACCACAGGTGTCCATCACAATGCCTGGCTATTTTTTGTTGCAGTTTGGCCAGGACTGGGTTTGAACCTGCCACCCTCAGTATATGAGGCCAGTGCCCTACTTACTGAGCCACAGGCACTGCCCTTAACCTGGTACTTGAAATGTTTTGACCAATTCACTTGACCATTTGTATTCAGTGTTTTGGTTTTTATGGTACTTAGCTAAATTGAACAGTCAATATGAAATTTTATTTTTAAAGTGAAATTCTACTAATACGATTAAAAGGTTAAGTTGTAAAGATTACTTTGGCTTACTTGAATTAACAACCATCTTAAAACACACTTTTTAGTGATGTGGGGTCTGGATAACTTGTTGCAGAGTGGTTTTAGATTCTTCTTCACTAAGCACCACCTATTTTCAATTTTTTATAAGATGTGATGTATTTCGTTAATTGTGTAAACATAGTCATTTTTAAGTATGTAAAGGGAGGTGAACATACAGGCTTATTTTATTAGCACTATGTAGAGATTGTTTTTCTACTTTGACCTTTTTGGAACCTTTTGTTTCTCAGAAAAATTTGCAACTGCATGGGCTACAAATACTTGCCCCATGAAAGCCCTTTTCAAACATATGGGCTATTAATAAATATTAATATTGCATAGCCATAAAAATATGGATATTAATAAATTTTAGTTCATTTTGCACTATCAGCTAAAATTTATTAATATCTGGATCTGTTAAAATTAAAATCAGAGTTAGAATCTTACATTCGGAAGAGCGGCATCAGCTGAATGGCCTTTTTTTGATTAAAAACATAAAACCATAACAGAAAGCTATTCTCACTTAAAATTATATTCTAGATATTATGCACTATAAATCATTTTATTTCCCCTAGAAAACTTTCCATTCAATCTCAAGTGATAATTGGAGGTGACTTTTCCATCTGTTTGTATAGGCAATTATTTCTCCAAGGTTGGCAAAATGGAGCCAAAATCAGATGGTAGAAAGATCTCCAGGTAACAGTGTCTTAAATGTGTACAATTACATATGGCACAATGGTTTTCTCAATCTTTGTCATAGACGCTATCAACCATTAACGTGTAAATCAGAATACTGAAAACCTTTATGCATTTTAAAGCTTCATATACTCACAACTTGATACCAAAATGTAAATTCACTGATATATAACACTTAATGCTGCTCACCTATTTTAAAATTTGGGGGATATTTAAAGCAATAAATGGTAGTAAGTGTACAGTTTTGCTCATTTAATAATAAAAAAGACATGTTTTCATTCGAATGAGATCTATATCCATCAGAGAATTCTAGGGATAAATTAGTTAGTTATTGTCTCAAGCAGGTACGTAGAATTGGTAGGAAGGAGTAACCAGAATATTAGCAGAGCCGTAATTAGGTTCAAAGCTTAGGTATATAAATTATATATTAGGAATGCCCCATCTTTTATGTGGAAGTGATTTTAGTCCCAGCTTAAAGATCTAAATATTGGGAGGATTTAACATTTGTTTTAATTTAGTTGCATAGAAAGAATTAGGATAATGAGCTTTTCATACCTTTTCAGATGAATTTGTACATAAGTTGAGTGTAAACTAATACGTGCTGGCATTTGTTCATGCAAAATTTATTTTTCAGTGAATTAGCAGCTCAACTTTACTGGTCAGAGCCAGATTGCCTTATGCTTAACATCAAAAGGAGTCTTTTCCTTAGCCGTCGGGGATAAAACATAGACAAGTTACAGAATTTTTGTCAATCCAACAATTTCTGTGTGAGGTCAATGGTCACTATACTTTTATTTCGTGCTGGAATATTTCATGCGTTCTACATTTGAATAAGATGCCAGAGCATGGCAGAATTTGGGGCTCTACTTTTCATCCATAAGTAGAATTTTTTTTATGAAACAGCTCTGAACTATGTTAAAAATGGCACAGAGCAAGTGTTAGTCAACCCCTCTGGGTCAAATCAACACGATTGCCTGTTTTGAAAATAAAGTGTTATTTGAGCAGAGCCAGGCCAATTTGTTTCAGTATTGTCTGCGGTTTTTTTCATGCTACAATAGAAAAGTTGCATAGTTGTGACAGAGACCATATGGTCTAAAAAGTCTAAAATATTTACTCTCTGGCCCTTTATATGTAAAAAAGGAAAGAAAAAAAGTTGGTTCTTGCTCAGCATAGAGGAAAAAGGGATGAAACTTGATTCACGAGTTGAAGTTACCTTACTGTTTCAATAAAATTATTTTGGCTCTTGAAAAGGAAATGTATGTACCATATTTATTACGTGAATTAAACATTATATTAAATTTCTTCACTTTATACACGTGTTGAAAGATGGATTGGTATCTGGAGGTAGGAGATGAAAAAAATGATACACTAAAAAGTAAGGGATGATTAGGAGCTTGATGGCCTGATTCTTTACCCGTGCCATCCGTATTTGTTATATAGATAACTATTTGATCATTGCTTGCCATGTTTTTAATTTATTTATAACCTAAGATGATTAATGTGTATCAATTAATGTATAGGAAGGTCTGGTGCTATCCTTACTCCAGGAATGAGTAATATGAGTTAAACTCCCTGACTTTTGTCTGCCAATCATAATAAGGGACGGCTCTCTGACCTTGGTCTAGGTCACTCAGAGAGGACCATTCTCACCATTACAAAACAGAATTAACATTATCCATCCTACAAAACCAAACAGCTCTTCATAAAAATAGCTTTGAAAATATCAAATTGTCCATGAGCTTAATCTCCATTCTCAAAACAACCACTTCTAAAATTTATTTCTGATAAAGAGGAATGCTATTCATATTCATACTTTAAGTCTATAACTGACCACATTAGCACACTCGAAACTCTCTCATAGTTTCTAAATTATTCTCATAGGTTTTCTATATAGACAATTATATCAGCAAATAATGAAATTTTGTTTTGTTTTGTTTTCAGCATTTAATTTCTTATTTGGTGTCCTCTTTCTGGCTCGTGTTGAAGGTACTTCTGGAACAATGATAGAGAATGAAAGCAGAAAGCTTTCACCTAGCTCTGAGATTAGGTATTCTATGCAATTCATGAAGATCAGAAGA
Source organism: Otolemur garnettii (assembly GCF_000181295.1). Taxonomy (NCBI): domain Eukaryota; kingdom Metazoa; phylum Chordata; class Mammalia; order Primates; family Galagidae; genus Otolemur; species Otolemur garnettii. The sequence goes on from NW_003852545.1 coordinate 3,306,010, forward strand.
GGAAAATAACCAATCAGTGTAAAGGAACCTTGAGTGGCATGGTTGTAGATTTATGTCTGACTAATGACATTTAATAGTGATATTATCTTAGACAAGCTATTTAAATTCTATGAAACAAAATTCTCATAAATATAAATTGAAAAAAATAATACTTCATACATACATTATTGTGAAGATTAAGAAGTAACGTAACCCCAGATGTGATAAATTGTTTATAATACACACAGACATTCTTTATATCCATGCCTTTTTATAATATGGATTCTCAGCAAACTTTATGAAGGGGTAGACTCTGTTTTCTCCCTCAGTTAAATGGCCTTCTGACTTGACTCAACCAACAGAATGCAATGCGTGTCAGTACCTTAAGCCCAGGTACAAAACATTACAGAAATTAGGAAACTTTATTTGTAGATGTTCACTCATGCTGTTTTCAGTATCTCTGATGTTCAGTGTACAGTGGGTAGTCTAGTTCTCTGTCACACACAATGAAAATCTCATTCAGTAATTGAATTAAGTCTATTCACGTTATGTATAGGACTGTTCATTGGTTTTGACTATCAGACTTTATGCTATAATTACTATTTGTAATATGATATACTTGATGCCTCTTATGGACTATGTACATGCTTTTCTTTTCTTTTTGTTAAATTTATTTAATGCTTGGAAATATCAGTAATTTTGACTTAATTATCATCTTTATATCTTTACACTTATTAGATGTTTCAATCTCTTTTTTTCTATGACATTGTACTCAGATATTTTTTGATTCCCACCATTAGTTTTTTATTCTCCATTGAACATAATGTTTTTATTTCCTTCTCTCTTTTTGTTTGACATATTTTATGTACATTATTTCTACTCTGTCAGAATATATTTTATTTTTATGTATGTATAAACATATATATGCATATATGAGTCCACATGTATATGTGTATATATGTATATTATGTGTGTACTATATGTATATAATTTTTGGCCCTTGCCTCTATAATTAAATGGTCACCCTCAGTCCTTTTGCTATGTTTATTCAGCCATTTCTTGGTTAGATTAAGCACATTTTCTAACACAGGCCTTGGCACACTCCCAAGGGCCAAATCTAACATCTCATTTCAGGGTAGTGCAGGAATAATGGATATTTTTCACAATTTTAAACAGTTATAGGAAAAAAAAGAAGAAAGTGTGACAGAAACACATCTGACCAGCAAAGGCTAAAATATTCATTATCTGACTCTTTAACAAAAATCCCCAAAATTATTCTGACCACTCTACAGTGCTTAAGAAGAGCTCACAAGTACAGTATTCCCTGCACTATTGATTGCTTGACACAGTATTTAAGTGGACTTCATAACTGATGGATAACTTGATAGGGAATAAGTCATCTGTTCACTCCTTTTTTCCTTACATTTCTTTACAAAACACTGCTCCATTAAACTCTTGTTTTTTACACTGTCTTGGTAAGTCCTATGCCAGTCTAATTGCACTGTCTTGTCATTTGGTATGTGTTTGGAGGATGCAGTGGTTAATTTTATGTGTCAACTTAAATTGTCCACAGTACCCAGATACTTGGTCATGCATATCTGGCTGTTGCTGTGAAAGTGTTTTTTAGCTGAGATTAACATCTAAATCAGGGGACTTTGGGTAAAGTGGATTACTCTCCATAATGTGGGTAGCCCTCAAAGAATCTCCCCTGAGGAAAAGGAAATTTGCCAGCAAACTGCCTACAGACTCAACATCAACTCTTCCCTGTGTCTTTTTGCTCGTTTCCCCTTCCAATTTTGAAATTGTCGCCCACCCCAGTAGCATGAGCCAATTCCTTAAAATAAACCTTTGTGTATGTATATAATTTTATATATTCATATGTTTCTATATTTATAAATATATCTATATTCCTATGGACATGTATCCATATACATATGCTACATAATTATATTATTTATACATAGATTGATATAGGGAGAACTGTCATTTTTATCATTTTTCTCCAATATTTAGTATGCTTTTTTCCATGACTTCTTTTGTTATTGTTGTTCCTGAGTCAAATCCTCTCTCTTTTGCCCAGACTACATCATAGATCAGTGCAACCTCAAACACTTGGCCTCATGCCTCCCAAGGAGAGGACCTGGGACTAATCATTCATTACTACATTTGTCTAATTATATTTATTTTTGTAGAGACAGTGGCTCACTATGTTGCCTAAGCTGTTCTCAAACTCCTGGCCTCAAAAAATCCTCCCTCTAGAACCTCCCAAGGTGTTGGGATTACAGGTGTAAGCCTCTATGCTTGGCCAATTTTTTCTTAATCTTTAGGCTCAATTTAATTATGATGTGATTTTTGTCATGTTTTCTTTTTAATTGACATTCTTGGCATTTGCTTTACTCTCTAAATCTTTGGGTTATTATAAATTATGAAATTTGGAAATTTTTCATGAAGTACTTCTTAAAATTGTTTTTGTGCATAATTTTATGTCTCTTCCCTTTCAGAAACTCTAATAGAAATACCTGTATACAAACTGCTCCCTCATTATAAGAAAAAAGAATTCTTTTACTAACAACTTTATAGAGATATAATCCATATACTATACAAATTATCCATTTTGAAGTGTGCAATTCTATCTTTGATAGAGTTGTGCCATAATCAGTGCAGTCCAGTATAGAACATTCTGATCCTCCCCAAATGAACCTGGTACTCTTCAACCCCAATCCTCTTATATTCTCTCGCCTTGGAAACCACTAAACTACTTTTTATCCCTAAGGGAATCACATAAATATTGTCTTTTGTCACTTTTTTGGGTGCGCAACATTTTGGCTTCTCTGAGGCACATTGGAAGAAGAAGAGTTGTCTTGTGCTACACGTTAAATACACAAACACACTACACGTTAAATACGCAAACACCACCAAAGCTGATAATGTGTAATTTTTGTGATACCTGCCACAACAGATAAGCAAAAGCCCTCCCATAATCCACATGTAGCCCACAGACTGCAGGGTGGACATCCCGGATAGTACAATGTTTTAAAAGTAGATCAATGTTGTAGCATATACCAATACATCATTTCTTTTCATAGCTGGATAAAACTTAATCTCATGAATTGTCTATATTATGTTCATCCGCTCATCAGCTGATGGAAATCTGGGTTGCTCCCACATTTTAACTCTTATGCTACTTGTTTTTAATGTAAAAGAAAAAGAATCTCCGAAGCTAGGATTTTCCCATGACACTTTAAGAATTGTGCTAAACATCTGGGAAATATTTCAAAACTGGGAGTTCTGAAATACTGTTTTTTACTCTACTTATAAATCATTCTTGTAGTATATATGCTTAATAAATAAAGAAAACTTAACTGTATGGTTTACCTAGAATAGGTGATTCTGCCTTCAACACTGGTGAATAGTCCCTTCTGAAAAATTTCTTTGGGTAAACAGTATTTGTCCCACGGATCTTGTGGTGGGTGACAGGTTGATTATTGCCATGAATTTATCCTGTACTTATGGGCAGAATGTGTCTAAGGTTAGTTTTTGTAGAGACCATTCCAGGCATTCATTGTTGCCATGAGAAAGGGTCCCAAATATTATTTGCAAAAAGTCTAATCTTAATGTCAACATTCATTTTTTAGGCTACAATTGGAGAGCACAATAAGTGGTTTCATATTGGTCTATATTATCTTTATCACTTAAATTCATAATTATTTAACCTAACTTTTTTTTCAATACATTATAACTTAGCTGTAAATAAATGTACTTGTTGAATAGTAAGTGAAAAAAAAATTACCTGTACTTCTGGAGTTTTTTAAATCAATGTGGAATTTATTTTCATGTCCTTGGAATCGGGGCCATCCTGATGAATTCCTTTGAACAGGAGAATTTAGGAGAACTCAGGTCGGAATTCTGAGCCTTGACCTCAAGAGGCCTTGCATTTTCCACTCTTGCTGTCAGCCTGGACCTCATTATCATTTGAGGAAGCCTGGATTGGCCTACAGGAGAGCAGAGATCACAAGGAGCAAAAATGAACCATCCCTGGAGAGACCCTGCTAGACCAACTGCCTACCAATCAACCTGGCAGCGGATCACACATTTCTCAGGTGAAAACCAGTGGAAAATTCATACAGATATGCCCAGCCCAAACTGCAGACTTTGTGCATAAATAAATAATTGTTTAAGTGACAAGTTTTCAATTAAGTCGTGAAACAAAGTTAACAAATATCACTGGTATAATCATCAAAAGTTATATAGATAAATGATCATAAGAATAACATAAAAATATCAAAAGTCCAGAAAAAAATGCAGAAACATATCTGAGAAATATTGACCCTTTGCTATATTAGCACTACTTGTTAAATGCAACAGTGGTCATCTCTTCTACTGCATTTCCACCATCCATTATTATAATGTACTGTGAATAAATGCAATGAAAATGTTCTATCAGGCAGTCACTTTTTCCACCATTTCAGCTTCTTATGATCATCTGTGAAATCAAGGGTGTCTTTGAGAAAGTTGTTGGCAGTTGTAAATTTATGTATTGAAAGAAGAAACAATAATTTTATAGGAGAACAATGAAAATGTTAATTGTATCAATTCAGTCCAAAAAAAAAAGTTAAGTTAAAAATGTTTTGCAGTAAAATAACACTCATATTTTTGAAAAAAA
>NW_003852545.1:3310740-3316272 GCF_000181295.1 Otolemur garnettii
ATAAACATAGAATTGAAGATTTATCATCTCTCCAGAATGCATGTGGAAGTTAAACCAGATGTACAACTTCAGAACTAAAAAGGAATTAAGAAGTCATATAACGGGTGGTGCCTGTGGCTCAAAGGAGTAGGGCAGGTGCTGGCCCCCTATGCCAGAGATGGCAGGTTCAAACCCAGTCCTATACAAAAATTAAAAAAAAAAAAAAAAAAAAAAAAAAAAGAAGTCAGATAACTTAAACTTCTTTAGTTAAAAAGAGGAAATAGGGATTCAATGTAAGTTTTTTCACCAGTGACAAAAACAACCAGTGTTACACACTGGTCCAATATCTAAGTTTTTAGATATCCAATTTAGTAATTATTTGTACACATTTTGGATGAGTAATTTTATAATTTTACCATAAAATTGGGATGTAGTTTTACTTAGTGGCAAATGCACAAATATTTTGAAAGCTTCAATCATTTAAAAGTATTTTAAATTTAAATAATATTGAAGAATGAACTCATATTTTTCTCTTGCTCAAATTCTTTTCTAAGAGACCTGGACTTACAAAGATAAAAATCTCACTAAACAGGTTTTATTAACACAGTATAAGGATGGTAGCTTACTTTCTAACCTGATCTCAGTGAAGCATCACATGACTGGTAGAATACTCCCTTATCTTAAACTCAAGCCTTCTAGCTGACCCTTTTCTTTTCTTTTCTTTTCCTTTCTTCCATTTTCCTTTTATTTTCTTTTCCTTCCTTTTTTTTAGTTTAATATGTATTTTAATTATTTTTTTAAATTTCAGATTCATATGACGATACAAGTGTTTAGGTTACATTGTTTTCTTTTCAAAGGTAGAGTTCAAGTTGTAGTTGAGCCCTTCACCCAGGACACGCACTGAACACTCTCACACTGTGCCCATTAGGTCAGATTCTACCCATTGTCCTTCCTCCTCCCCCCCCTTTCCCTCTACCCCCTTCCTCCCTACCCCCTTCCTTCTCTCTAGACTATACCACTTGTATTTTACTTTCTTGCAGACATGTGGATGTTTATATATTGGTTTCATATTAGTATTGAAGTATTGAGTACATTAGATTCTTTTTATCTATTCTTGAGATACTTTACTAAGAAGAATGTGTTTCAACTCCATCCAGATAAACACAAAAGAGAGAAAGTCTCCATCTTTTATTATTGCCAAATAGCACTCCATGGTATGCATACACCAGAGTTTGTTAATCCATTCATGGGTTGATTGGCACTTGGGTTATTTCCAGGTCTTGGCAATTGTGACTTGAGCTTCATTAAACATTCTATAGTTCCAATGGCAGAGCCATTTTTTTAACTTAAGCATTCCTTTCTACTGACTCCAGATATTTACAGAAACCTTAACACTTTCAACCAATTGCCAACTAAAGAATCTCTTAAACCCACCTATGACATGTAAGCCCCCACTTTGAGATGTCCTATGATTTCATGCCAAAATTATGTAGCCCTTCCATGTATTGACTTATAGTTCTACTTGCAATTCCTGTGTCCATGAATTATGACATTAGACTGTAACCCATTTTCCATTGGCATGTTTTCTCATAACCTCTTGAGAGTGTGTGTCTCAGCCTGTGGTCACACACATTTGGCTCAGAGTAAAATGATTTTTAATTATTTTACTAAGTTAGGGTTTTTCCATCAATGATATTTGCACAAACTTATGGAACATGTAATTACTTTTGTCAAATGTGCAATGATCAAGTCGCTTATTTAGAATTTACATGATAGGAACATTTATAACTTCTATGTGTTGCAAACATTTCAAGGGCATACTTCTAGCTATTTTGAAATGTACAACATATTGTCACTAACTATAGTCACCTTATTCTGCTATTGAACAAATATACCATTAGGTAGAAGAATTACATCCTAATATTTGACAACAGACTTTATTGATTAAAACTTTTTAGCATCACAGCCTCTCAAATAATGAAATAATCTCTTTATATGCAAATGAGCATGTGGAAGCCTGAAAAAAATTCTAACATACCCTTAAGTCAGAAAAAGTGATGACAGAATATGTATTCAAATGATTCGGCCTATATTTTCAATGCTTTCATATTTCTAAAATTTAAGAAACAGACATAGTTCTCAATAAAGTTACAAGGAACACTAGCATTTATGGCCCTGTTTGTGAAATAACCCCATAAAGTTAATTTGGCCAACATTAATAAGAATTTTTTTGCCTTTTATATTACTAAATTGTCTCAACATCATGCTAAATCACTTATTATAGTAATATATTTCCAATTTCCATTTCTGTTGTTTCACAATAGTTTCCCTGAATTGTATCGCCACCAGATTGGCGATAGCACTGAGCTTGTTTTAAACTGTATGTATTTTAAGCTCTATGTTTAACCAATTTCAGCACAATAGTTTCGATGGGCTTCTGTCAATGTGGTATAGCTCTTTAACTAACCAAATTAGCTCCAGCTTTTTTTTCTTAGATCTTCATATCAAAAAAATTTTTAAACATTTAAATATAAATGATATGTGAAATGTGGACTATATATATAACATACACTGATCTCAACTTTGGAAAACGCACAGGCTATCAGTGAACTAAGGTGAAATAAGTGTATTATAATCTGTTCATTTCCCGTCTCTGTCTCTCTCCTTCTTCCCTCCCCTGTCTAATCTACATTTGTAAATAGCAGCAAATAGCACATATCTGTTTATGAAGTCCATGCTGCCTGTATAATCAGACCCATTAGATCTTTCTCACCAACAATCTTTTCAAATAACAACATCCTGTATGAAGAACAATGCGTGAATCACTGAATCATCACTACCTAATAAGTAAGCTATAAATACAAGAGATCATTTTCCTTCTGATGATCTGAAAGGGAAGAGTAATTACCGAGGACTCAGCCATGTATTTACAGGCTATAACCTCAGCAAAGGTACAAAACTGATAGCTTCTCAGCAGGGAATGTTGTGAGCTAGGCTCTCATGTTTCAGAGATGAGTGCACAGCTCCGTCCCTGTTTAATAGTGTTTAAACTTGTTAAAGCCTGGAGTCTAATGAAGTGAAGCAGCCAAAAATGCATTGACTAGAAAAACAATTTCCCTGGATCTGTCTGTCCCTGACACATCATCTATGGAATTCATCTGGTCATACCTTCTGTTAGAACTGTATATATGAAATGGACAATCCAAAGGAGGTTTGCGTAATTCTCCAAGTGGACTTCTTTCCATGAAGATTGTTAAGGTTTATCTGATATAAACCACATTCCACGTTACTTATTCTAGTAACCAATGCAACCATTTCCTTTTTCTTTCATCTTTAGGATCACTGCACACTTACATATATACTTTAATTTCTTTCAGGTTTTCTCATCTCCTTTAATTTGAAAAAAATGATGATTTTTGTTTCCATTTGTGAGCATGTGGTCAGGGTACCTGCATTCTATTGGAGCCTGCACCATCGACTGTAAACTGTTGATCTACAGTCACAGACCTTCCTGTTGGATTCCCAGTGTCCTTCCCCCTGATTGAGCGTCAGTACAAGTGTCATTGGTTATTCTTTTCTCCAGAACTTTGTTCATATGAGCTGGTGAGAGGGTTTCAGGGACCACTATTGCCTTGTCTGTACAGTGCTGTAGAATGTGCCCATTATTTTCATACTTGATTGTATTTTCCCTTGGATTTGATAAAATAGTCTGCTCTCTTTCTACTGCATGGGAAAAACTGAGGTCCTGTGTGATTATCCGAGACAAAAAAGAAGACTGGTGGTTGAGCTGGAGTTTTCAAACCAAGTCTCTCAACACATCACTTCGGTGGTCCCAATTTTCTGTATAGTGTACCAGATTAGATATCAGCCTCCTAGTTGAATATGTCATTGAAATTATAAATATGAGTCCTGAAAAAGAAAGAAAGCAAACTAGGATATAGCTAATGAGTCAGTAGAAAATATATTGCTCTAGAAAGATAAAGCATTACTGATGTTAAAAATGTAAATGTATTCAAAGGGAAAAACTGAGAGCTAGAAAAAAATCACATTTTTTGTTTGTTTTTTTATAGTAGAAGACTTTATCCATGGTTCATTTTTGGATTATGACAAAGTTCTAGGTTTTGACCAGGAAGTATGTAAAGATATATATGTCACAAAGTTTAAAGTCATTGGGGTTGAGGAGGAGAAAAGGATCATATGAAACATATGCATTAAATCACTAATTCCCAAAATACTATTTGCATTCAGGATGATGGTGGAACCAAAGATAGTAATGAAGTCAATGACTAATTTTTAGGTGAATAACTGAAAGTGATTGTAACAAAGAATGGAACAAAATATAGTAACCAGATTCTCTGAATCCAAGGGTGCTTTTGTGTAAGAATAAAGGATGGCTAGTTTGGAGCAGTGACTGCACAAGAAATAATGCATGTACGTATTCCTGCTGTCGACAGCCCTCATTTTCCTGCTGTGGATGCATGATGGCTGGGGATCAACATAAACTTAGAAGAATCACTGGGAATGTTACATATTCTCTGAAAAACCAAGGTTTATTTAAGAAAAGGAAAAAATGCACAGAAAAAATACTCATTGTAGCTAATTGTAGTGGAGTTAATTAGAAGATAAAAGAGTACAGATAAGGGAGACAGAACAGAAATTGGAGTAGGAAACCAAACAATATTGAGTATTATTTCAAAGCTGGAATTATCTGATATCCAAATACAGAGATTTTGTGCTAAGGTTCATCCAAGCTATTAACAACACAGCCAAAAAACATTTGTGGCTGCTTGACGGTAAATAAAGTTTTATGCTTACTGAACAGTCAAATCTACCATTTTTTTTATACTTGCACATAAAAGTTTTTCTTGAAAAATAGATAGTGAATCTCCTATTAACTTTTCTCCCAAGGATAAAGACCTGTGAACTATGATTAAGTCCCTTAATTGATTTTTGTATCTATAAGATATCCTTCAAAAAGCAACTTTTAAAATTATTTTTCAGGAGAAAGAATTTTTTTAATTATTGTGATACTGTCATATCTGGGTTTAAGCATTGATTTCTGTACTATTTCTATAAATCACCCAGAAGAGCTACATGTGTTCCTCATTATTGACTAGTATCCTTGATCTGACTTTCCCTGATAAGGCTGAATTGAATTGATGCGATAGAAACATACCTCTTCCTGGAAATATTCATTATTCACAGACAGTATTTCAGTATCAGGCACCAAATAAATGTAGCGGAAATGTTCTGAATACCACACAAGGCAATTTGGGGGTAAGTAACATTCACAGTAGTAGCTTTGTGATAGTCAGAAATATGAGAAGTTGTTCTGTTTCTTTTTCCAGTCCTGTTAAAATATTCTTCCTAGGGTCCTCAACAAGGCCATGAAGGTTAGAGTGAGACAGACCTGGGATTTTCAGTCGGTCAAGCTTAACTCTTCATGACTCCTGGATCGTTTGTATTGATGGTATTGGGCTGATGGAGGAGCCTGCTCTGTGAATGGAACCCTATACTGCCTTTCATAGCATTCACTCACACGGCAGTAATAAA
>NW_003852545.1:3317487-3318207 GCF_000181295.1 Otolemur garnettii
GCTACTGTAATATCTAGAATTCCAAAGATATACTGATGAAGTTTAATTAGCAACATTTAAAACTCTCCTATCATACCCTGACACTGTTTCGACTGCCCCGTAGGTCACGGGCGTGTGTTTCTGAAGATGAACTAGTTAGACTTTGAAGAGTTAATCATCTAAACGTTTCTGCATTTGTTCCTCCCCAATCCTACGCAACCTCCCCTCTCCTTTGTAAATCCCACTCAGTTCTATTTACTTTAGAGATAACAGAAGGGGAAATTGTTTCTCTGTTTGGAAATTTGCAACTCAGGGGCTCAGTTCCAACTATATTATTTTCACTGTGGGTCTGCTGAAGAGATTCATGCCATCAAGTCAAAGGACTTTATAAAATATAATTAATCTGTGAAGTGTGCCTGCGTATAAATACCCGGACTAATTTCACAAAGTCCATCTGAAGCGTCATTTTATTTGACACCATTTCAAGACCCATTAATAACACGCTCTCAGGAGTATGCAGAGATGGTGCTTCAGAGCCTGTGAAACCCGCATTGTTTGTAGAATTTTCACTCACAGTAATGAATTTCTACTAATGGATTCTCAGCAGGACTCTTGCCCTACGTGGCCTCAACACTAATGAATATCTACTAACTGATTTTGATCTCTCACCTGTCTTTATTTACGTTCAACATAAACTATTCGACATGCAGTTCAATGATTATATTTTCATTTTTAAAATTG
>NW_003852545.1:3318813-3332007 GCF_000181295.1 Otolemur garnettii
AAAGCTATGGGGCAAAAGTCATGGGGTAGATAAAGAAGTAGGGAAAAGTCAAAAACAAAATTTCATTAAATGACATCACCTATCTATACTTTTAACACTTTCATTTTATTAATAAACATGTTCAAAAGAAAAAAAACTGGTTCATTACAAAGTGAAGAGAGTGTATCTAGATAATTAAGGAGAGGAGTCTATTTTCTTGACAATGCATTTGTTTCCTAATTTATGATAACAAATAGCTCCAACATGCTTGTCCTGTACAGCAGAGCTTGTCAGCTTGTTAACAACTTTGGAAACATTGTTTTAATTAATTACTATAACAACATACTGGAGTAGACATTACTGCCCCTTTCTTTCGATGACAAAAACTAAAACTCAAAAGGTTAAGTAATTTGTGCAACGTATTATTTAGTTAACAGTAGAGCCGGGGTTTCACAGTGGATTGCCTCAATTCAAAATCTAAGTGACTATTATTTATTCAGTAACTTTTAGCAGAAGGATCCCTAACATTTGGGTAATTTGTACTCCAGTAATTTCATGGTTAAAAATCTCACAACTCAATTCCAAGTGTGCATTAGCAGTAGTTCTTATTATTACTATATAATCTTTATAAATGTTTTATGTGTGTGTGTTCTAATAAAAACAAGTTATATGTAATCGTAGTATTATTCTGCAATGTAATCCAGACAAAAACCTTAACTAGAAAGTCATAAAAAAAAGTATAGTCCTACAAAGAATGGGAAATAAACACCACATGTACTCACTATTAAATAGGAACTAACCAGTGAACACACTTAAGATAGGGGCAAGTAAAACTCAGTGGAAATCAAGCAGGGGAGAGGAAAGGTGGGCTGGAAACCTACCTCACAGTGGTAGTGAGGTAGTGGTGAGGTGGTGAACACTGTCTGGCTGATGGGCACGTTTGTAACACACCAGAGATTGTCCACTATGGAACTTTTACTCTTTTCATATAATGCAGTCTTAGGTGGGGTTAATAGGTGATGTGTAGTTGATGGAGTCCCTTGAGAAAGTCAAAGATGGAAAAAAAATAAATATTTCCCAAAGGACATCGTGGAGTTGTATCGTAGTCTTAGAAGTCTTAGAATCCAAAACAAAAAGGTCTTTTTGTGGAGAATTCTAACACTTTTGCCACCACCATATACCTGGAGTGGAAATAAAACAAAAGACTTGTAATTATTCTGAGATCTCATTTAATGAAGTGTATGTATCTATGGAAGAAAAGATGGTAGAGGGAAGGTATATCAGACAAATGCTCCATGTAACTCAAAAACAAAAGAAGGCATGGAGAATGATTAAAACCTGATTTGACTTATTCGTTTATAAACTTCGACCTCCGGGATTGGCGTCCAGTGGTGCACTGGTCATTCTGAGGAGGGGCACAGCAGCCAGCTGGGGCACCAGCCTAGCAGCAGAGGCAACAGTGGCTCAGCTCAGAAATCCAGAAATCAGGCATCTCAATTCACTTCAGAAGACAAATTAAACTCTATACATTCTCTATTCAGTAATAAGGGTATTTCAGACTAAGGACAAACCTTCCAGGAAAATACAAAAAAAAAAAAAAAAAATCCTTGCCTATGCAAATCAACAGTTGTTGGGGGTGTGGAGGTGGGTGGTAGAAAGAGAATGTGATCGGGTTCAAAACTAACTCAACTCTATTTCTTCCTCTTCAGACAAATTAATATTTGATTTTTTGTAAGAATAGCTGTATGAAATAGAAACGCTTCGTAATTTCTCCTCAAGGGTGAGAGATCTGCATAAATTATTTGAATTTTTTGGCTCTGGAGATACGTCTATCCTTTTCATTAACTATTCATTTAATAATTTATTTATATCAATATAAGAAATTATTTTTATTTTTTACTTTGGGGTACAATCCAATACTATTTCATTTGTTTTCTGACTCAAATTGTTCCAACATTAGCCAACATTTTCATTTTTTTCCCTCCTAAATGTGTATATCTTTTATTTCCTTTTCAGCTCTTAATTGTATTGGCTTATTCAACATTTCCCTGGAAATGTTAGAGTGGTAAGAGGGGTTCAGTGCCCGTAGCTCAGTGGTTAGGGTGCCAGCCACATACACTGAAGCAGACGGGTTGGAACCCAGCACAGGTCAGCCAAACAATAATGACAGAATAGCCGGTGTTGTGGCAGGCACCTGTAGTCCTAGCTACTCGGGAGGCTGAGGCAAGAGAATCGCTTGTTGGTGAGAGCTGTGATGCCATGGCACTCTACCAAGGGTGACATAGTGAGACCCTGTCTCAAAAAAAAAGAAAAAAAATAATGGTAAGAGGGCACATCCATTCTTGCTCTGGATATTAATGGGAAAAAAATTAGATTCTTCCTATTTAATGTAAAATGTGAATTTTTGCAGCTGTTCTCTATCAAATTGAAGTAATTTCACCTCTATTCCTAGTTTGATGAATTTTTCTTCTCATGAATAGGTTTTTGATGTCATATTTGTTTCTCCAAATATTAGTATTATTATGTGATTTTTCTTACTTAGGCTGCTGATATGATGAACTACACACTAAAGAATTTTCAGTCTTGCACATCTGGAATAAACCCATTTGTTCATTATTGATAATTCTTTGTATTCATATTTGAATCTCATATTTTTATCAAAGATTTTCACACCTATGACCATAAGAAATATTGCTCTCTCATAGTTTTCCTTTCTTGTAATATTTTTGTCTGGCATTGGTATCAGGGTAATGCTGGCCTCAGAGAATGAGTTAGGAAGAGCTCCTCTGCTTCTAGCTTCTGGCAGAGATTACATGGTATTCGTATGGTTCATGCTTTGATAGAATTTGTCAGACAACCCATCTGGTTCTGGTGCTTTCTCTTTTGTAGGGTCAGTAATTATTGACGTAACAATGATTGACCTTTAACAATTGTCTATTTTTCCTTGTGTGAGTTTTGGCTGATTGTGTCTTAAAATAAATTAATCCATTTTATCAGTTATCAATTTGTGAAGGAGAGAGTCATTAAAAACATACACACTTGGCCACCCTGTACCTGTTTAATGTCCAGAGAGAAAGTAGGGATGGTTCTTCATCTTCAACTCTCTCACTTGGCTCCTGTATCTCTTTGACTCCAGGCTTCATTGTGGACAAGGAGGGGTTAGGTGTGGACTAGTCTGCTTTCTGTCACTGCATGTTCTTTGCCATTGGCTCATTTTGTTGGAGAACAGTATTAGAAACCAAGATCCGAGTGCTAAGTGTGCTTATTGCTGGCAGAATGTCATTGTCTCTAGACCATCACAACTGACAAACACAGATCTACAAATATTTCTACCATATCAACAAATATTTCTATATGAAAATAGCACCTGTGTTAAGCTAATCTTGAGTTCATAGTGATGTTCCTGGCTCTAATCTGTGACCACGAACGTAACTGTGGCCTCCTCCCTTTGCTTGCCATTAAAACAGTGCAAAATCTAGCTCCCAGGAGCTACTATTCATTTACTTAACTGTTCGGTTGCAATATACATGCACGTTAATATCAGAAATGTCATCCTCAATTCACTGGAAAACAAATCTGGGAATACTGTGATTGTATACACAGCCCATTTATTTCTAGTTACTTCCCCCTCCCCCTTCAGTGAATTCATCACACTGTGTTTTCAAACACTTAAGATTCTTATGTCGAAATCTGCTTTCTAAACAGGGATCTCTAAATTCTCAAATATGTTTGTTTAATTTGCGTACATTAAGATTTACTTTTTGTGCTGTAATATTCTTTGGTTTGTAGGAAAACCTTAACCACTGAAGTATCATACAGAACAGTTTCAAACTATGATAACTATTCTGTGCTTAATACATTCAATCTACTGTGCCCTCAGCCCTGAACTCCTATCAACTATGATCTGTGTACCCACTGTACAGATTGTCTTTTTAGAATGTCATGTATTTGTCATCATAAAGTACAGCTTTTTAGACTAGCTTCTTTCACTTAGACATGTACATTTGAGATTCATCCATGCCTGTGACTTGACAGCACATTTTTATTTATTGTTGATTAATATCCACTGTATGGACGTACCACAGCTTGTTTTTCTACTCACTCACGAAAAGGACATCTTGATTCCTCCAGTTTCATGACATTATAAGTAACATTTATAAGCACATGCACAGGTTTTTGCATGGATATGAATTTTCAAAGGATATTCACAAAAGCTAGGAGCACAGTTGTATATTTTGTTAAGACTATGTTGACTTAGATAAGAAATTGCAAAATTGTTCCTACAAAGTAGTTATATCATTTTGTATTTTTACTAACAATGAATAAGATTTTCTGTTACTTCTCCTACTCATAACTAATAAATATATTTTGTTTTTATATTTTTTGCTATTTTTATAGTAATATCTCATTGTTTTAATTTATAATTCTCTAATGACCAATGTTGTTCAGAAATTTTACATATGCTTATATGATATCGGTATATTTCGGTAAGATATCTGATCAGTTCTTTAGCATGTTTCTTAATTGGTTCTTTTCATTTTGTGCCATTTGAGATTTAAGAATTCATTATAATTTATGGATATCTATTTTAAATATCTATGTTTTTCAAATAACTTCTCTAGGTCTGTAATCTTTTTATGATTCTCCCTAAGTATCTTTTACAGAATAGAAAATTTTAATTTTAATAAAGTCCAACTTATCCATTATGAAATACCTAGGTCACAGTGTTTTGGATTCACCTGTCTCCCCAGATTTGGAAGTGGCAACTTTCCTATAAATTCACAAAAATTGTTCATTTAATTTTATTCAAATTATTCTTTTTATAAATTCTTTTTATAATTTTATTCAAATTATTCTTTTTATAAATTGATGTCTTCCAAGCTATTCACATGTTGGAGGGTGCAACTGCAAGTAAATTTAATCTATTTATATTCAAAATTGAAAGCAACATAATTAAAAAATATTTTCCGGTAGAATGTATTGACAAATCAAGGAGTAAGGGGAAATGCCTAAAAATAACATTCTAATCAAACCTGCCATTCTTAACAAAAAATATTTCATGTGCACCGATTTTTTTAACTAGTGGTATGAAAACCAGCTCGAGGAGAATTCCATAGAAACTATCTTATACAAAGGTAGAAATGCTACTTTCCAGATATTAATATGCCTTTTAAATTTTTTAATTTTTTATTAAATCATAGCTGTGTACATTAATGCATTTATGGGGTACCTTGTGCTGATTTTACATATAATTTGGAACACTTTCATCAAACTGGTTAACATAACCTCAATTCACTTACTTAACTGTTAGGACATTTATACACTACTCATAATATGATTTTTTTAAATACTGAAATTTTGCAATGGATTGTTTGCTGAACATAGCATTTACATACCTCTGGAATTATAGCAGTGCTTACCCGCCCCTCATCCCCAATATTTCCCTTTATGTACATATATTGATAGTAAAACATTTCCTTTATATACATGTATTGGTAGTGAATACATATAGTATTAATAGTAAAATGTTGTTAGTGTTTACAGTCACATATTTTATTTTATTTTTTCATTTAATTTCATTTCAGTTTTTAAGACAGTCTCACTCTGTTGCTCCAGGGTAGAGTACCAAGGCATCAGCCTAGCTCACAGCAACCTCAAACTCCTGGGCTCAAAAGATCTGCCTGCCTCAATCTTCTGAGTAGCCACTATAATGCCCAGCTAGCTGTAAGTGTTCTATTTTTTTGTAGAAAAAGGGTCTCACTCTCTCTCAGGCTAGTCTCCAACTCCCAAACTCAAGGCCTCCCAGAGTGCTAAGATTACGGGTATGAACCACTGTGCCCAGTCAACACTCATAGGTTTTAAATTTTCACAAAGAGACATAAAAGGGAAATTATACTATAAAATTAAATAGTTCTCACTCAATCTCTAAGTTTTACAATTGAATTGCATCTGAAGAATTATAAGACATTTCTTTATTTACTCAGTATTTATTGACTTCTGTATGCCAAAAAGTATTTGGTGAAAATATAAAGAGAGGGATTTCATAAGATTTAATGTTAGAGATAATGTTTTTTGGGCACTAATTCCTTCTAACTAAATAGACCTTTAGTGATCAAAAGTCAAATGAAACAGCTAGCTATCAAGGGGTTGTTATCAGTAATACATAATAGTAATATCTTTCTAAAACTATTTTGATATCATTACCATACCTATTGTTCACCTAATTATATATTTTTTGCCTAAACTGGATAGGGAAAATATATAACTTTTAATAAATATTCTGATGAAATCAATCTAAGACTATCTGAGTAAGTCAGGGTATGTTGTTATTGTGTTTATAGAAACACTATGTTTCCCTTTTTAACTCTGTAGTTCATCATCATAGCAGGTAAACCTCAGGAAACATGAGTATCGGGGCACAGCTCAGTTTCTGATAGGGGCCAGAAACATTTTTTTAAAGTGAGAGTTCTAAACATATGTTTCACTGAATACATTTTTCACTTAAAGCAGTTTCTGACCCATTAGGAACTGAGTAATAATTATTCAATGAACAAATGAATGAATAAAATTCAGTCTTTGGTTATTTCTGAATGGGGAATTGATGTTCACAAATTAAAGGTATTTCTGCACTAAATACCTGAACAAGTGAATAATTTTAACCACTTCATTATACTTGGGAACCAGTCTGACTTTCAAACTATTTTATGTCTTATATTCTTTCTTACCCTTAGTAAACAAGCTAATATGGAGAAAAATTAAGTACAGTTAAAATTGCATGGACCGTGATCTTAATAATTACAATTAGAATAATATTCCCATTGGAAATGCCAATAGCATTTGTCATTCAAGTGAAAATTTAGGAAACCATAGTCAACAAATGAGCATATTTCATAGAATACAGGTGTCATTGTTTATAAGCTGCAAGCTATTTTATGTAATGTAGAAAAGAAAAAAAATGCTGACAAGTACACAATAATATATGATTTTATTTTGTTAGAAGATTTTTTTTGCTCCTTAGGATTACTGGGTACTTTTTGAAATCCTGTATCATTGTGATATATGCAC
Source organism: Otolemur garnettii (assembly GCF_000181295.1). Taxonomy (NCBI): domain Eukaryota; kingdom Metazoa; phylum Chordata; class Mammalia; order Primates; family Galagidae; genus Otolemur; species Otolemur garnettii. Next base: position 3,325,858 of record NW_003852545.1, read on the forward strand.
AAAAATATTAGAGAGATAAAATAGTTACTTTATTCCTAGGTCATTTTTGTATCTAACAGTAATTTTTCAGAAGTTTTTTTTTTTTTTTTTTTTTTTATTGTTGGAGATTCACTGAGGGCACAAAACTTAGGTTACATTGATTACATTTGTTAGGTAAGGTCCTTCTTATACTCAAACTGTCAGAAGCTATTTTTTGATTGAAAATTGTCACTAAATAACAACACAACATTTGTCACTATGCCATAAGGTGTGTCAGTTATACAATATTTCTTTTCTTTCTTTCTTCTTCTTCTTTTTTTTTTAATTGAGATACAGTTTGGCTTTGTTGCTCTAAGCTAGAGTCCAAGGCACCAGCCTAGCTCACAGCACCGTCAACTTCCTGGGCTCAAGTGATCCTCCTACCTTAGCCTCCCAAGAGGCTAGGACTACAGGAACTCACCACAATGCCTGGCTAATTTTTCTATTTTTAGTAGAAGTGAGGTTTCCCTCTTGCTCAGGATGGTGTCAAACTCCTGAACTCAAGAGATTCTCCTGCCTCTGTTTTCCAGAGTGCTAGAATTATAGGTGTGAGCCACTGTATCTTGCCTACAGTATTTCTTAAGAGTGCCCTTCTCTCATGTATAATAGTTTATTCCAATCCACTGACCTATTCTGTATATTATCAATGCTGGAATTTTTTTTTAATCCACTGAAAATATCAATTACAAGTTCTCAGACAGCCACCAAGGTTCTCGTTTCTTTCTCAAATAAACTTTAAATGGTTTGTTAGCTGACATAATGAGTCTGCAATTTTCCAATTATGTCTCCAAGAATGACAACCAAGTTATTACACATGTAAGAAATGACAAAAACTGCCAAGACAACAACAGCAATTTGTTTTCATCTAGTTTAAGACACACCTCAACTTCAGACATATTTACGCGTTAAGTGCTTTTGAGGGTATATGTGTACATTTATTTGTATATTTGATACATACCTAGGCACTTGCATACTTTGTGTTTCACCCTCATGCGATGATAAATATACAGTGAATAAAACATAATACCATAAATCTCTACAGTTATCTTAGGCTTCAATATTGAGTGAAGCTTCAGTTCACTAAAGAGGTATGAATGATGGGTGTCAAAAGTAGGGTATCTATCATTTAATTACATATTCATGGCTTATCTGAAAAGCAGTATTTAGAGGGGTAGAGCACCTTTTAAATTTCCCTACAATATGTTTGAAAGCATGCTCAATTTTAGGTTATCCAGAGGAAAGCTCAGGTATTGTGTTTCTTGTTTAGTTATGTGCCACAATAAAACTGATTTTAATATAAGCTCATTGCAAAAGGGAAAAAAAATCCCATTCTGTAGCTTTGCCTTTCTATTTCCTATCTACTTGGCCACATGAAACTTGGGTGTCTGTAAAGGCAGGATAATAACTAATCCTCTTTGGTGTTTAGCGTCACCTAATCCTTTCTGGTACTTATCCTATTAACATTTTCCTCCTGTATTTAAATGCCAAGGCCGAGCACTCAAATTACTCCCATTTATTTCTGTGCTTCTGAACTTCCCAGTTAGAGGATGTACCTTCAGAAACGTATGACTAAATATATGCATTTATTCGAGTCCATATTCATTTTCAAGTGCTTGTTCTAGTTTAATGACTTTTAGCTTCGATATTTTAAGCTACCAGTTTATGTTTACCATTATTTTCTAACTGGAGAATTTATGGGCCATGTAACGTTAAGGTCTTTAACTGCAATTCCAAAGAAATGCTTATAAGACTTTTGCATACTTTTATATTGTCTCTCTTTTTCTCTTTTATTTATTTATTTTTTATTTCAGATTAATATGAGGGTACAAATGATTAGGTTACATTGTCTGCTTTTCTTTCTTTTTTTTTTTTTTTTTGAGACAGAGCCTCAAGCTGTCCCCTGGGTAGAGTGCTGTGGCATCACAACTCACAGCAACCTCCAACTCCTGGGTTCAAGAGAGTCTCCTGCCTCTGCCTGCCAAGTAGCTGGGACCAGAGGTGCCCGCCACAACACCCGGCTATTTTTTGGTTGCAGCCGTCATTGTTGTTTGGTGGGCCCAGGCTGGATTCCAACCCACCACCTTAGGTGTATGTGGCTGGTGCCTTAGCCACTTGAGCCAGAGGCGCCAAGCTGTCTGCTTTTCTAAGATAAAATTCAAGTTGTAGTTGAGCCCTTCACCCCGGGGGTGTGCTGTATACCCTTACATTAGGTGAAATCCTGCCAATCACCTCCCCTCCTCTCTCCCCTTTCTCTCCTTCCTCTCCCCCGACTTGAATTTAATTGTGTTTTTCTTTCATGTGAGTGTGTGTGTACTTGGTTTAGTTGTTTGCCTATGGGTTACATAATATTATTGAGTACTTTGGATACTTGCTTTTCCATTCTTGTGATACTTTTGGATTTTAGTTAAAATCCTACTCAAGGTACATGCATCTGTAAAACATATTACTGGTTATTAATTATGGCAAAGCGTGTAAAACAGTAAATCTTATCCTTTGAAGAACTGCATTATTCAAGCCAAACTAACTCATGCTCCACTACAGAAGACAAAATGGCAGTGATTTAGAAAAATGAAAGGTCATTTCTCATGCAATATAAATCTCCATTGTAGGTTGGTAGAAGGGTCTGTTTCAGATAGAGCTGAATTTTCAGATCACCAAGAAAGAGAAAATGGGAAATAGCAAGTCATACTTGGCTTATAAAACACTGGTCTCCTAATTATCACATTTCACATTCTTATTTCCTTTGCCAAAGCAAGTTATGCCTCAGCAAATAACCACAGGTGGTTGTGGAAGTAGAGTTATATAATGTGCCAGAAAGGGAAAGGGAGATATGTAGTTTCTCAGTTCTGTCCTGATGACTCTTCCTTTCACAATAATGAAGCTTCCCGTTAAAGTAACAAAAGGTAACTTAATAATGTAAAGTCAATATAACTGAGGTATCAATATATGTTTATCTTTTAAAAAAAAGGAATAGAAAGCATTTTAATGCATATTCAATGATTTTACTTTATACACAATGAAGAAACAATTACATATGGGAATATTCATGCATGTGAGTGTATGTTTCTACCATCACCGTGCATTTGCATGCATTATTTAATTTGATTCTTCAAGAAACATACATCAATATTTTATTATCATCCTCTGTTGTGATTGAGGAAGCTTCGTACAGAAGATTTAAGGAAACTTTTGTAAGTTACATAACTATTATGTCAACACACAGAAACCTGCTATGAAGTGCTGCCTCTATGAAAAATCACCATTTAGATCAATGAGAAAACATCTGTTTTGGTAGGGATAAATTTTAAAATTGAATTCAGTATTCTCCTATTTACCCACCTTTTAGTGAATTCAGGAATGTTAAGAAATGTGTACTTTCATTATGAAGTGGAAACTTTGGTAGATCTCTGTGATAGGGCAATGATAAGGCTGGAGACAATGATAAAGAAAAAAACTAACTCATTCAGGGTTCCAGATATGGACAAAATTATATATATAGAAGTTCATGCCTATACAGTTATGCATCACTTAACAACAGGGATATGTTCTAAGAAATCTGTCATTAGGCAATTTCATTGTGTGAGTATCATAGAGTTTGCTTACACAAACTTAGAGGGTACAGTCTGTTAGGCACCAAGGCTCTAAACCTATATGTGGCATGTTTCTTTAATGAATACTGGAGGCAACTGTACTACAATGGTAAATATTTGTGTATCTACACAGGCCTAAGCATAAATCGGTAAATATTCAGGATCATAAACTCAGGGGTTCACTCTTATGTGTAGTGGTCTGTCATTAATGGAAATATCATTATGCAGCATGTTAATGTTTCTCTCTATAAACATTTGCAATGAGTGAAGGGATTTATATTGCCCTTCCTCAGCTGGTATTGTCTCAATGTTTCCCCCTAATTTATACACAAAATTGGAAACCCCTAAGATGATAGCATTAAGAGCTGGGATTTGGGGGAGGTAATTAGGACATGAGGATGTAGTCCTCATGAATAGGATTAGTGCCCTTATAAAGGAGCCTGAGAATGACCCCTGACACCTTTGATCATGTGGGAGAAGAACAAGATTCTGTGAGGAAGATGGGCCTCAGCAGACACCGAATCTGCAGTCGTCTTGCTATTAGACTATCTAACCTCTACAAGTGCAGGAAATACATTTGTTATTTATAAGCTACCAGGTTGGGGATATTTTGTCCTAGCAGCCAGAATGAGCTAAGACATTAGAACTGAGAAGTTACTGACATTTTATTTGTTGATCTAAGGGAGGCAATTTTTTAAAATTAAAAATTATGTTAAATATGAATGTATTTTCCCTCTGGTCTGTGGCTTTATTTTCCCAGACCATAGTTAGAGTTAATGGAAGGATCCTTCCTGAAGATAGGAGGGTCACTAAAATTCGTCTGATGATTATGGTCCGATAATTTTTTATAGCTGTCTTTTATTTTATTTCACTAAAGAATAAAAAAGAAATTGTGTTTTTTTTTTAATCAGGACCCTCAACATAATAGGTTTTTGTTGAAATTTTTCTTAAGATCTCTAACACTATGACTTCTAAAACAAGAAATAATTTTCAACAACCGTTCTCATTCTCATCTAGCCTCATATTAAGAGTCAAATTCTCAACCTGGTTTTGACTCAAGTCTGTTTATGTAGACTGTATGTAAGCTCTCACATTAATATCTATTTTTTGTACTCTAATAGCTGTCAGAGACATTTTCATAGAAAATGACTTTCATGTACCAAGTGGTACAATTTATTTGCAGGATGATACTTGGATCGTTTGTGTTTTCCCTGTGTTAATTATTAAGCAAAAGACATTTGTGCACATATATTGTGGTGAGAAATTAATTTTAAAAATAAGGTGTTATTTTAATGATCAGACTTCTCTTTCAGGTCAAAAAGTTACTTTGAGCGTATACTTTACATGTATCAATAACATGATAGAACTGAACGTATATGTTTTCATTTGCTTTTGTATTTATAAAAACATCTATCCCTTATAAATAATGCCACAAGTATTTCACACTTAGAATATCTCTCATTGAGAGGTCTATGAGCAAAGTGCACTAATATATAAACATTAACTATACAGGATATTTTGGCATCACTTTGTGTTTTGAGTAAAAATGTTCCAACCTGTACTCAAGGTTTTAAGGCAACATACAACTGAAGTCTTAAATATAACTATGAGCACACTCCCTAGTGATAATATTATATTAGATGTTTGGCAGATAAAAAAATCTGGCTTATTCCCAAGGCCATGGGTTGAAGGCCATATTGCCTTAAGAGATAAGTAAAGTTGGGGAAAAAAACAGAATGCAGAGTTGATGATATAGTCTACTTCCATAAAACTATACAGCAGTTATCTAATCCTGAAGTAAATCTACATCAAAAAGACAGGCTCACCATTTTTTATTTGATGTTTCAAATTTAATCCCTACACTCATAATTTAGTTTTTCAATGGACCACGAACTCTCCATAAGAACCTAATTCTACAATTCAAATAAGAATTATAATGTGGAAAAGCCATAATTATGTATAAATTTAAATTTCTAGCCTTTTTATCCTATGGGTTTATGACTTTTGTGAAGGAAGAACATTTGAAAAACAAACTTCTGGATTTCTGGTGTGTGGGTCTGTCTAAGACAATGGAGGCTAAAGAGTGGAGAAAGCCATTGATTTTAAAAGGGGTCACTGTGTTAAGAACTCATCATAGCCTGGGAGAAAGTAAAGCCAAAAGATTCTTATTTACAAGGGAAAAAGAAAAACATTGTGTTGCATGTTGGCTTGGCAGTTTGATAGCTACTTCCTTCAAATTTCTTAATGTTATGTTTCCATTCCTGTGATACTTTACAAAGAAGAATGTGTTTCAGCTCCATCCAGGTAAGTGTAAAATATGTAAAGTCTCCATCTTTTTTAATGGCTGAATAGTATTCCCTGGTATACATGTACCACAATTTGTTGATCTATTCATGGGTTGATGGGCACTTGGGTTGCTTCTACAATTTGGCAATTATGAATAGGGCTATAGAAAATATCCTGGTGCAAATGTCTTTGTGGTGAACCTACTGTGCACATTGTGGGGTGTATAACATGCCCCATGGGTGAGGGGCTCTTTTAC
>NW_003852545.1:3332212-3344853 GCF_000181295.1 Otolemur garnettii
TAGAAAGAGTATTCTCCCCTTCTAAATTCACAAAATTATCGTGAGAGTTTCTATTTAACAGAAAATTGTCTCACCCCTTGCTTATAGTTGATTTGTCTAATGTTAGCACCTGGGTCAACTTATCCAATAATAATTTCCCTACGAATTTTAGGCTCCAGAAAGAGTCACAGCATTCTCTTTATTGCCACTGAATTTGTAAAATGTAATATTCAGGAGCTGTCAAGGGACTGTAATTTATGACAGGTGAAGAAAGCATAAACCAAACTTCATGGAGAGTAAAGATGAGAAAAAGGGAACAATTTGCATCCTAAACCCCATCCCTAACTTCTAGAAGTTTAATTGTTCAACTTTCCCTTGGATTTCTAGAAGTGCCCTAGTTTCACTCACAAAAAGCACCTTTTTCCTTGAGTTATTTCCATTCGCACCTTTATAAAGTTCAATCTAAATTTTCTTATGGATGAGATTTTTAAGGGTAGAGAGTACATATAACAAAGGGTTTGGTGTTTCCTTTTCCTTCTCCCCCTTAACTCATAAATAGCACATTAAAATTATCTCCTTAATATGTGGCATTCCACAGGAAGATTAGGGAACCAAAGGTGAAATAAGAGGACAGACCTCTTACCGCTAAAGCAAGTGAGTCCGTCTAGAAATCCTTATAGCATCCTTACAACATTATCATTACTCATCATCACATCCTTAACAGCGTTCATTTCTGGTTCCTATGTGAACTTCTTTATCTCTAATCTTAGAGGCTGAGTAAGAGAAAGCAGGCAATAAGAAAGAAATTCAAGTCTTAATCAGTGAAATGGGGAGATTAGGATATTAAAAAGTACCATCTTTGCTTAGTCTCTACATATCAGCCAAGGAGAGCATCAGTCAGAACTCTAAAATCAATAATCATTACTTCTTGAATCCAAAAATGTTATCTATCCAGTAATACAGCCAGGTGGAGTTCACATAGCATATCTCAAGGAAACTGTATTTGTGTCAAAGAACATATAATGAGAAAAGGAAGGATGAGAAATAAAAAAAAAAGAAGAAGAAAATAAAGGCTTTCCTCTTCTACAGAATCACAAGTAATTTGAAATAATAGCAATTCAAGGCTCCATCAAATTTTCTTTATTTTTTGGAGTGCTCAGTGCTCACATATGCCCCTGGCCTGGCCATGGCCTTAGCCTACACCAACCACAAAGCCTTTCACTCTATCTTTCTAGATAACAAAGTTACCTAAACACTCACTTAAACTAGATATCTAAATCCAGATTGCTAATATTGCCCTCTCAAAAGAAGTCAATGTTCTTAGAAGTGCCTCTCTCTAATCTTAAAAATAATCTCATCTTATATAATATCATCTAATATTACTGCCACATCTGATAGTAACTAGGCACACAGCCCTTACTGATAAAATGAAGGTAAACCCAATACATGGAGTGGTTACACTAAACTCTGAAGTCACACTCAATTTGAAAATGAACTCCAGCACTGTCTCTAACTGGCCATTGACTTTGGGCAAGCCTCATGGCCTAGGTGACCTCCGGTGTCTCATCTTTAAAGTGAATGATATACTAGTGTGTTTTGATTGAGTTTTTGTCAGTAGTAAAGCAGGTAACGCAGTGTGATCAAGTAAGCCACCTGAGTTTCAAGCAGAAATGGTACATTGTCTGGTGTTTCATACTGATTGTTTTGTAAAACTATCTGCATTTTTATTGCCTTTCATTTGTTTGTGTATTTAGCACGTATTCACTGAAGCAAATATAGGTACAGCTATTTGAAAGTAGGACACAGTTAAGTAGTAGACACCATGTTTTGTTTTATGCAGAATTGATTTTGTGCTCTGATTACTGAACCATTATATACTATTTTGACTGTCTCTCCCATTAAAGCACTTCTTTTTCTTTTACCAGATTGATTCTTTGTTTTCTTGTGAAAACATGGATATCTGTGATGATATCCTTTCCGCCCAATAACACACCGATTACCACAACCACTACCAGACCCACTTCCCCCTTCATGCACACACCTGACATCTGAATCCCCCAATCAAACAACCATCTACCAGATGTTCCCCCAAGACATTTAAATCTATATGAAAGCATCACTTTAGTTCAAGCTGGGATACATACATAGAAGCACCCATGCAACTAGGCACATGCAAATTATGTGCTAAAATCCTGAATTGCCTCATCTCCTACCATAAACAAACAAACAAAAATATCCTCTATGACAAAGAAAGGCAATCTCTCATCATCTCAAGTTTGGGAAAGATCTGTCAGGATCAGGAAATGCAATTAAGTAGTTTCATAACTGCTGATAGCAGTCAACGTGATATTCTCCCAGAACATTTTAACAATCAAATTCACGCTCTTAAACTCCCCAAATTATTTTTTTTTTGTCCCAAATGGCTTGCTATCTTGGTACATTTCTTTATGGGGCTGTAGATTACAAATGGGAAGCGTCTAAAAATTTCGCAGACAAGTAAATTGAAACCTCTTGTCTGAAACATTAACTACTGCCTTTGCCTAGCAACCATAACCTGACTTTCCACACTTTAAAAAGAATTTTATATAACACAAATGCACATATTCCTTCTTAGCAGGAAACTTGAATTAATGGGGAATTTCTGTGACCTTAGAATGTACACAGGTCCCTTCCATGACTTCCTACAGAGACCACTTGGAAGAGGAGTAATCTTACCCAAGGGAAGAACAGGAGCTCATAAAGAATGGATGGCAAAGATACAATGCTAAAGATGGGGCTGACTCTCAGCTGTGCCTCTCACTAGCTGTGTGATGTGGAACAAGTGAATAAACCTCTCTGTATCTTAAGGGTTTCATAAATGAAATGGGTATTACAATAGTGGTGGTTTTGCATATTCTATGGAGCTGCTGTGAGGGCGTCACAGGAAAATTTTGGCACTGTAATCCAGTGGAACGCCAGCATGGTAATCTATGGCACAATACCAAAGGAGACCGGGGCTGAATCTTTTAGAATGGTGGGCCGGGAACAGTAAGGCAGTTAGGTTGGAATATATCAGAGGATCTCTGTTTACCACCACCTGCCTTTTTCTTCCAAAAATTGATGTTCTTTCAAATCCTACATATTTCCAGGTAAAAGAGTTACTGAAAAACAATTTTTTGATAAGACTTTTGAAGATAAAGATCCATTCAATTGTTCATCAAATTTGCATTAACTGGCCCGTGTGCTTACAGCACTGGACAAGCAGCAGGGGACTGCATTGAACAAAATAGCAGGAAACGCTGCCCACAGGGGCTTTCAGACTAATGACAAGGAAAATACTTTGTCAAATATGTCACAAACATAAAATCTTCCAATGATATATGTTGGCTCATATATCATGAGGGACAAAGCGTAGGGTTCTATGAGAGTATATAATAAGGAGACCTAATTTTCATTTGGGGGTCAAAAAGGCTGTTGTGTATGGCCCACCAGATAAGAATGATTTGGATAGTTTTAAATAATAGAAAAAAGAACAAAGAAAAATACTATTTGGGGACACGTGGAAAGTTTAAGAAATTTAAATTTCAGTGTTCAAAAATAAAATTTTAGTGAAACATAGCTGTGCTCATTCACTTCTAGCTGCTTTTACGCCACAGCAACAGACTTGAATGTTTACAACGTAGACTGTATGGCCCACAGAGTCTAAAATATTTGCCATATGGCCCTTTACAGAAAATGTTTGCTGATTCCTGACATTGAAACTCGAAAGCCCCCATAAGGAGATCTCCTTTTATAAGTTAAATTAGATGCTTTTGAGGGAGCTAGGAGAGGTTTTAAAGTTACAGCAGTGACTGATTGGATTTGTATTTCTGAGATCTCTCTGGAAACAGGAACCTGGGCCATTTATAGACTGGATGTTTGAATTCCTCAAAAATATATATGTTGAAATTTTAAACCCCAAATGATTACTATCCCTATAACTCTTAAGGTGGTATTAAATGGTGAGGCCTTTTGAAGATGATTGTTCAGGAAGGCACAGCCTTGCAAATGGAATTGGTGCTTTTATAAGAAGAGATGGGACAGCTTGCTCTTTCTGTCTCTGATTTCAGACACATGAGGATACATTAAGAAGAAAGCCATCCATGAACCAGAAAGTGGGCTCTTGCTAGATATCAGATCTGCCTACAGCTTGATCTTGGATATGTCAGCCTTCAGACAGCATAAAATCAATGTCTGTTGTTTAAGGATCCAGACTATGATTTGCTGTTAGGACAACCTGAACTGACTAAGGCATCCCAAATAATAAAAATCAGGCAAGTTCACCACTACTGTATTTATTTATTTTATTTTATAGCGTAGATTTTATTGTATTTTTTTTCTTGAAATAGAGTCTTTCATTAAGGGTAGAATGCCGTGGTATCACAGCTCACAGCAACCTCAAACTGTTGGACTCCAGCAATATTCTTGCCTCAGCCTCCCCAGTAACTGGGACTACAGGTGCCCGTCACAAGGGTCTCTCTTTTCCCTAGTCATTATAGGAGAGCCCAGCTGAATTATCCTTCTGGTCCACCATCTTGCCTCAACTCCCTTGACTATTGTTTATTGGGTATACATGTTATTCCCAATCTTGCCTATACCTATCTGAAGTGGCCATGTTAGTTGATAATTGTGGGAAAAAATTTGATGACAGAAAAATTAAGTCACTTGCCCAAGGTCTCAGGGATAACAACGATGGGACTTTAATATGAGCTAAAAACTATCCACCTGCAGAGTTTAGGTTTGGACACTATGCCAATGTTTCCTAAGTTATAGCCACGAGTCTCTGGGACCACTCAAGGTGAGGATCATACATGTCACACAACATGTTGAATTTCATAATAAAAATATACTGTCTTTTCAATTTTCTTTCTACTAGCAATCAAGGAGAAAGATGCATTGGTGAAAGAATGTCTCTAACATTTTTCTAGAATTTGCTAATCTCTCATTTTGACCCAGACAGAGCTCACTTCAGATTCTAGGCTTTACTAAGCAAAAGGTACATAGAAATCAAAAACACTGTATTATATTATTTAAATCATATTTGCTTTTTCTTCCATACATAGATTCAACAGATAAAGTGATAATTTTATATGTAAAATAGATACATAATTGTATGTCTTAATGTTATTCTGATAAGATAAAAAACAAGAATGAGTTTATTTAAGGACCACTATTAAATTACGAACATTTCATCTGATCACAGAATAGGAAAAATGTGAAGATCAAAGTTTGGAAAATACTGCCCTATCCCATGTTACAGTATATTAAGGCTTTGAGGTGGTATCTAAGTCCTAATGCTTTTATTTGTTTGAACATAGATTTTTAAGCAATAAAATTTTAGGGCTAAAAGGAATTGCCAAGATATCACATCTATGCTTTCTTTTCTAATGCTGGAATAAGATGGACGCAGGAATCAGATGGACGCTGGCCATCTATAAGAGTGTTTTGTTTTTTTTTTTTAATTACTGCTGCAACAAACTACCACTAATTCAGTGATTTAACTAAATACAAATTTATCATTTTATTGTTCTAGTGTGCAGGAATCCTGAAATATAGTTGTTAGATTGCTGTGTTCCTTCTGAAGATGTGTCGAATGATCTGTTTCCTCACAGTTTTAACTTCTCCGGGATCCTACCTGACATGAGTCATAGCTCTGCAAAATTATGACCTCTGATTCTGTGATCACAGCTTCTCCTTTCTTTCCATCTTCTAAGGACTGTTGTAATCTAAACTACTCTCATCTCAAGATTCTTTCTATCACATTTGAAAAGTCCACTTTGCCATGTAAGGTAACATATTCACAAGTTTGGGGGTTAGGATATAGACATTTCTCAGGGGCCTCTGTCCTGTCTGCCACATCATCTCACAGTTAATATGTGAAGTGATGATAGTGCAGGTCCCATCTTGTGAAAGTTTCTCATACTAAACTGAAATCTTTCTAAAGCCAATTCCTTCAAGTCAATATAGCAGATAATATCACCCTAAGGGTAATTGGTTCTAAAATTTGAAGCCTAATAATTTCCTCCAAGTCTTATTCTTTCTTCCAAACTAAGCTCCTTTGGAGAAGTTATTCATTTACCTCCAACATAATTTTAACATCTAATTTGAAGATGGCATCAGTTTATTTATGAAACCCAGAACACATCATCATCCAAATAGTATCCCACATTTGAGTAGGTTGTTTATTTTCGTCAAATCCTTTTATGAATGTATACCGTTTCCCATTGACTGTAGACTTCAAAGTTATTTTACTGGACTTTCAACTAATTAATCTCAGTCTTGTTTTTGGATCCTGAATATGGCATTTATAGCTTTAGTTATTCTTCCAACCCTTTAGTTATTGATAGATAACAATATAGTAACATAGGACAATTGTGACAATTAACAGCATATTATATGTAAAGATTGCAGAAAAATGTATATACAATTTCAGAAAGGAAAAAACTACTATATTAAAATTGTAATACTCAAGTCACATGGGCTTCTGCAATTACAAGAATCACAAGATTCAGTGTACAAGATAGCAAAAATCGTCAGTGTATTTTGAATATTTCAATTTTAATACTTTGCTTTCCTTTCTTAATACATGTATAAATTTTTGACACCTTTTGCATAAATTGCCTAGTCTAGTGCCTGCCACATGATAAGCATCCCAAAACATTCACTTTTTTTTAATACTGGTCTAAAATATTCACCACTACCATACATTTCTAAGGTGGCTAAGGAATGACATAGATTGGTACCTGGCGGGTTGAGAATTTAAATTCCTTCAAAAGCTAATTAGACAGCTCAGATCCCTGGGCTTCTACAGGCCACGTATACACCACAAAAACAGGCTGCAACCACATCGCTTATTGTCTTTGGTTGAGATACCCAGAGTGAAGCTTGTGACAAAGATACTTACTAAGTGCATATATGCAGGTGGGCTCCAGGAAAAGATGAGCAAAAGAAACAGGACAGTGTATATTATATTTCTTCTTTGAAAATTCACGTCAGCCTGACCTAGACTCATCCCCGTTGCAGCAATGGGTCCATATGATTGGGTTTACCTGAAGCAAATGGTTGACATTTAATCACCACAGCTGTTAATTATAGCTGAAGCCTGTCTTTTGGACAGAAGGGAGCATGGAGATAGGTGCTTCGTAGCCTCCTGGAGGAGACAGCATCCATTGGCCAAGAATAGTTCACCGCCAAGAGGGTATAGATCTGAGTTGTCGACTGCTACCCCTGTTGGGGAATAGGTGTGGACACACAAGCCAGATTGCCAGTCAATCTTGGTGAACATCGCATATCCAGTACACTTTAACTCAACCCTAAAAACATGACAAATCTTTTGCAGCAGCAAGAGATTCAGAGTTACTGCTGGGGGTGGTTTTCTTAAAAAGTAGGAAAAATATATAGGAAATTGACTAATCATGAGGCTCTTTACAGAATTCTGTCAGGAGATTCTCACGTGTGCCCAGTGGGAGACATTGACCAATTGTTGTACAAAAGACAGAGGAAGCCATTCAGTGTTAGCCAAGAGAGGCAGATACGATCAACAAACAGGATGTCAATGGTAAGGTATCCTAAAGAGCTCTGTCATATTCTCCACACCTGAGGCCCTGCCCTGTCACTGTGATGAAGCCAAGGCCCAGGGAGAAAATCAAAGGAGGGAGAAGAGCTGGACAACGAGGGATGAGCAAGTCCTCGGTTGTTGAGCTTCACTCCTGATGGAAGAAAAGAGTAAACCAAACACAGTCCAGGGATTGTCACTGCACACGTGTCTAAAGATGAGAAGTAAATTAAAACAAACAACAACAATGAAAACAGCTAAAAACTTCAAGGAAGAGAGATTTGACTTGGAAAAGCAGAGAGCAGTGAAGGAGACTGTTCGTCTATAGTCTAGGAGAAAGCTCAGAACTACTCAATTGCCTATATTTGTCCTATTTTCCCACTTTAAGAGAAACCACCTCCAGCAGTAACTCCAGATCTCCTTAGTTCTGTGTGCTCCATTCAGTTGACATTGCTCATATAAATACCATGCCTCACTTATGGTTAGATTTAAAGCCGTCCATGTCGTTTGCCTGCCCATGAATTGGAAGAACCAGAATTTATCTATGTCCCTATATTCCTAATAGTCCACAATTAGGTCTAAGGAGATAAAAATACGTCTTATGAAAGACAGTAAATGTGGCTTGAGAACAGTGGTAGGCACTTCAAATCACTGTTGATACTTTGTTCTAGATAATGCTTTGAAAAAATATACAAAAAATCAGAAGTCTTAAAGGGAAATAGGAGTACACTGCCCCAAATTTTCTTCCCAAACTGTTCCTGCCATGAGTGGAGAAATTGTTTTATGTCTGTACATCATTGCCTTTCTAGCAATAAGCATAATGCCTGAAACTCAGCAAAAGAATAAACTTCTGGTAAGTTAATGCATTAAATTTTATTTTTTTTAATTTTTTAAATGAGGTCATTTCACTAAGCATGGTGTTTCTCATTAAATGTGAATGGAGAGCTGTGTTTAAGGTAGTTAATAACCGGACCATTCAAAATGAACAAGTAATAAAACATGTACAGTATTAGAGAACTATATTCATTATGTATTTTCTTGTTATGAGCACTAGATAGTGAACTGTTCTAAGGGAAAAATTTACAGTTCCAGGTGCATATTTACACTTACTGAGTTGCAACCATTCAACGAAATTTGTAAATTATTAAATTATTTTATTCATTTTCTTGTAAAAATATGTTGCAATCAATATTATTTGTTCCACTTCACATTTGAAAAAAAATTTAAGGCCCAGAGAATTTTCATCATACTTAATATTACAGAAGTTATAAATGATTGAAGCCAGATTCCAACTCAGGTCCCTCTGTTGTCTAAGTGTATGAAATTCTTACACGTTTCTGCTTTTTAGATAAGCATAAAAATTACATACTCCCACACTTGACTTTTGCAAAGAAACTTCTTGGTTAGTATGGCTTCACAGACTTTCAATTAAACATTTGAATCACATTTTTTGATATTTCTTTCCTATACTTTGCATTACAAAAATAATTCATATTTTAAATATTCACATATAAATAAAAAACACTATTTCAAACCATTGTCAACTTAGACATCATTCTTTACCACTGTAAAGATCAGAAATACATTAAGCAGGTCTCCATGGTCCTTGGATAATGTTAGATGGATGGATGCATGAGTGGGTGGGTGGGTGGATGGATGGATGGATGGATGGATGCATGAGTGGGTGGGTAGGTGGATGGATGGATGGATGGATGGATGGATGGATGGATGCATGAGTGGGTGGGTGGGTGGATGGATGGATGGATGGATGCATGAGTGGTTGAGTGGGTGGATGGATGGGTGGGTAGGTGGATGGATGGCTGGGTGGGTGGGTGGATGGATGGATGGATGGATGAATGGGTGGATGGATGAATGGTAGGAAGAAAATGCACAATTATGAGTAGATCCTAGAAAAGAGACATTAATGTGTGTTACCTAATAAAATGCAGAGTGAGGTCACATTAATTCCAAAAAAGGATGAATAAAACAAACTTTCTTGGCATGAATTACCTCTTAAAAATATCTCAGACTCTAGTTATTTGTTCTGCTTACAACAACTATCACCACTAAACTAGAAACTAATTTCCAGTTGGTCCACCTGGCTTATTGTTTTTCCTTTTGTCACATGAAGATATTTTCTGGAAAGACAAGCTGTCTCTTAAAATAATCTTATTTTTCTCAGTGTCTGTTAGAAAACGCAAATATTTCTGAGGGAACAAAATAGAAAATCATGTATAGATAGCATTCTCAACAATCATGTCCTGTCATTACATATGCTAATTGGTACAATAAATTTCTCTATCTTTATCATAGTTACTACTTCTGAATCATCTGGAAAAAGTTACGTTGGAAATATATACCATCTATCTAATTTTGCTAAGTAGGTAATTATGTTTTTTTCTTCCATGAAATAATTGTTCTGGGAAGATATAATAGATATAATTTATGAATTTGACACAGATTTAAGCAAAGAATAAGATCATATTTACTTTCACTTATGTATACAAGGTATGACAACTAAGTTTATGAACTCCTCGTACCTACTGTCACCTTTGGGATGCTGCACACTGACATCAGCACCTAGTCCACCCTCAAAGCAATTTTGGAACTTTTTTTCTGGAATGGCTATCAGAGCTATTGCTGTATTACCCTTGATGTCCTGAATGTCATCAAAATTCCTTCTTTTCATTATTTCCTTTATCTTTGGGTAATTTAAAAAAATCATCAGGGCCAGATCAGATCAATACAGAGGGTGCTCCATTACAGTTATCTGTTTACTGGCTATAAACTCCCTCACAAACCGTGCTGTGTGGGCTGACACATTATTCTGATGGAAGAGCCACACCTTTCTCATACCCAGAATTTTAGTTTATACTTTCCCGTTTCTCTATCAATACTTCCTTGGTATGCTAAGTTTCTTACAGTCAGTTGACAATTTTGAAGCACAGTGTGATGAATTTTTGCAGTATTATGATCAGTTCTGCTGATTACCAGCCCTCTTGACCTCTCTTCATCAGTGATGCTTTCTCTCCCCTCAGAAAAATGTTTAATTCATTTGCACACTGCCATTTTCATCATGGCAATATCCACATACATTTGGACTAACAGTTCCTGATTTTACTCTACTCTTGCCAAAATTAACAAGAAATTCATAATGTTTGTTCATTTCTCTAATTCAAGCTCTGACATTCTCAGGGTAGCACACAAAAACAGCAAAGAGTGCCATGCAGCAAGACAGCTCCAGACACTGATATGATCACAGCTATGAGACACTGGTGTACCAGGATCATGAAACCTTACTGAGTTGTTGGTATAACGCTGTCAACACAAGCGCATGGTAGCAAGTTCACACCCTTAATTGTCAGACCTTATATAAATAATCCTTATATATTAAAATCCAATTTCACGGTGCATTAGCAAATCTAGGTAGCTATCTTCAAATATACCCCAAATTTATCATTTTTCATATTTTTCACCACTACTGCTTGAGGCCAATGCACCATAACCTCATGCTGAGGCTACTGAAGCAGCTTCCTAATCGGCCCCTCATCCTCGCCTTGCCCATTTGCAGGTGCTCTTTGCTTCCAAGTTAGATGGCTTCTTTGAAAATATAAGCCTATCATTTCCCGTCTCAACCCAAAGCCTGTAATGGATTCTCAACTTGCCCTAAATTACATCCAGAGTGTCTCAGATTGCAAGCCTCCATGTGACCAGACTCCCATCTAACATCAACGTCTTGTCTAGGATAAACACAGCTGGACGTAAGTTAAAGCAAGCAGTGAAAGTAAATGGTATTCATTCACTACTGACAGTGGGGGAAGAGTTGAGCTCCATTTCAATTTGTGCAGGTGACTGGGTGTTTAAAGGGAGAATGAAAAGCTTAGGTAGGAGCAAGAGAAGAATCAGAGCAATGGAAAATTACCAAAAGCAGAGAAGAAAGCTGGTCCATAGGAAACGCATCCGGATCTGCTAACTGATGCTTACTGAACTTCAGCTCCTATCCTCCTATCACACGGAATCAGAGAGACAGGAGTCTCCTATCTTCAGGTGCTTGCTAAAACAAACAGTAAACTCTTTTGGCAGCCTTGAGTTCTCTCAGGCAGGCACTTGAAGGGGCATGCTGTGGAAGGGAGGAGGTGGGGCAAGATCCCAGCAATGCAGCCTTGAACTGTTACAAAGCATGTTAGTGTTAGTTCAAGCCCTTATAGCCTAGCGTTGAGGCCTGGCTGAGAAGATGCTTTAGAAGAGCCTTATTCATAAGAGTTAAGAAGAAAATCTTTTCACTATTCTTACTAACCTCTTTCAGCCATACCAGCCTCCTGCTACTCCTTTAACGTTCTGCACCCACTACTTCCCCCTAGGTCTTTCTAAGAGAGCATTTGTTCCTTCTCCACCTGGAATACTCACAGGTAACCACACAGCTTTTCCACACTTGTGTTTGTTTCCATCTTCTAACGTAGGTGCCGTGACTATGGCAGGGTCATAGCTTCCCTTGTATCTTTCCTTGAAAGGTATAATTTTCTTCTCCACCCTTGCCTCAACCCACCTTCTTTCCCCACAGTGAGATCCCTTCACACTCTCCAACCTCACCCTCTTACTCTTTATCCTTATTTAGATGCATAACTCTCTTACTTTTTAATGAACAATCAGTAACAGTACGTAGTGTTTTGATACCTATAATGCCTAGGGAACGGATCAGGATAATCAGCATATTCCTCATCTCAAGCATTTACTGTGTTTTGTGCTGAGAATGTTCAATGTATCCTTCCAGCTATTTGAAATTGCATAATAAATACTTCATTATTAAGTATAGTCATCCTACAGTGATATAGAGCACTAGACCTCATTCCTTCTCTCTGAAGTTTTATAAGTCTTATATACTGTGGATTCTAATATCACCACATTTTTGTCTTCCTTAGCAGACTTAGTCAAAGTAGCTAGCAGAAATTTTTCATTAATTTGGGATCTTACCTGATTAAGATTTTATTTTGCTCTTATAAAATCAATGAAGATGTGACCTTAACTCATTTTTTTTCCGCAGAGCCCCAATACACCCCTGATTGGACACATTTTTAACAAACTAATTAAT
>NW_003852545.1:3345268-3347311 GCF_000181295.1 Otolemur garnettii
CTGTCTTATCAAATTAATTCTAGGATGTGCCTGAGGCATTTTCACACTTTTCTCTTTCTCATTGAATAGAAGGCATATGTAGATGTTTGACTAAAATAGGCAATAAGCACTAGATTGGGAGAAAGAAATGAGGCATGGGATGAGCTGGAATAAGAAAAACAGGCAAGAAGAGCTTATTTTTTCCTTTTTTAAATTAACTCTTTATAGTATCAGAATCCATGGAATATACTGTAATACTTTAAAGATTCATGTGCCTCTAATATCTAAATGAATATGAAATTGAAAGATTAAAAACTGATGGGAATTATAGTTAAATTAAAACTGATGGGACTCTACAGTCAAGTAGTTCTTCTACTCAACGTATTTACTTTAAAAGTCTCAGGAAAGACAGAAAGCAAAAGACCAGAGCCTGGACCTGAAGCCACAGCCTGGAGAGCCACTTGATTTTATGCTCTAACCTAGGATAGAGAATTAATTTTCCTGGAGACCCAGCATAGCAAGGAGAAAACCTACAAATGCAAGCTAGGAAACGATGATGCCTTTGTTTTGGTCCCCTTGCCCAATTTCTTTCATTGTTATAGTTTACAAGGGGGTGCCAGTACCAGCTCTGAAGTCTGATGTGTGACCTTGACCTTGATGTTCCTCTGCCTATTCATTTGCAAAATACATTCTGTAACATGAAAGTAGTTCTCCATTATCAAAGAAGGATATCTTCTGAGACTCCTAGCGGATGCCTGAAACCAAGGATAGTACTTAATCCTATATTATGTACTATGTTGGTTTTTTCCCCCCAATTAGCCTAAGTAGGACGAACAACAACAATAACAGTAATAAATATAAATAACAATAAAAACAATAATAATGATAAAATAGAACAATTATAATAGCATACTGTCATAAAATTTATGTGAATATGGTTTCTTCATCCTTTGCTCTCCCCATCTCTTTCTCTAAAAATATCTTGTTACAGCATACTGTCCTATTTATGGACCCCCATTGACAGCTGGTAACTGAAACCACAGAAAGTGAAATTATGAATAAGAGGACTATACTGTATGATAAAAAGAAAAAAAATCTCAGACTTGGGCAGTGCCTGTGGCTAGTGAGTAGGGCCCTGGCCCCATATACGGAGAGAAACGGGTTCAAACCTGGCCCCAACCAAACTGCAATGAAAAAAATAGCCAGGCATTGTAGCAGGCACCTGTAGTCCCAGCTACTCAAGAGGCTGAGGCAAGAGATTCACCTAAGCCCAGGAGTTGGAGGTTGCTGTGAGCTGTGATGCTATGACACTCTATGGAGGGTGAAAAAGTAAGACTCTGTATCTAAAAAAAAAAACAAAAAACCCCAAAAAACTCAAACTAATCTTACTTTAAGAAAATAGAAGGCGGTGCCTGTGGCTCAAAGGAGTAGGTCACCAGCCCCATCTGCCGGAGGTGGCAGGTTCAAACCCAGCCTCGGCCAAAAACTGCAAAAAAAAAAAAAAAAAATAGAAAATAGAAAAAGCAAGAGCACTCTACAATCAAAGTGAGAGAAAAAGGAAGCATGGATATTAAAGAGGCAATAAATAACATTGAGAATAATAAGTAAATAAAATCAATAAATAAAATTGAAAAAATATATGGAATAGTTAATGAAAACAAAAGTATTTTTCAAAAAATCAACAAAACTCACAAACTTTTATTAAGACTTACCAAGAAAAAAGAAGGGAGACTCATGTTATAAAATCTACAGATAAATGAGGTGCCTCACCATCAGTTTTACAAAATATAAGGATCAAAGGGAAATTCTGTGAATAATTATATGGCAACAAGTAAAATAATGTATATGAAATGGATAAAAAATGCCCAAATGACACGAACAGAAGATTTTAAAAGATAAGCAAATGGTCAAAAAACATTTGACATTAATTATTAGAGAAATGTAAATTAATACTATAAAGAAATCCCACCTGACCCTTAAGAATCACAATTATTATTAAAATGTCAAAAAAATACATAGATGCTGCTGTGGATATAAGAGAAATAAATGCTTATCCACGACTGT
>NW_003852545.1:3347424-3352013 GCF_000181295.1 Otolemur garnettii
ATCCAGCAACCCCAATGCCAGAGCTGGGTATTTGCTCAAAGGAAAAGTAATTTTGATCGAAAAAACACCTGCACTCAAATGTTTATCACAGCACAAAACATGATTGCAAAGATGTGGAATCAACATAAATGCCTAGCGATTTACGATGAAACACACACACACACCCCACCTACATAGTATATATCATAGAGTACTGCTTAGCCATAAAATAAAGAGGAATGAAATAATGGCATTTGCAACAACTTCAATGTAACTGGAGAATATTATCCTAAGTGAAATATATCAGGGATGAAAAACAAATGCCATATATTCTCACTAAAGAGTGTCAGGTAAACCATGGGCCCATGTGTGGGCAGAGAGCAATGTTAGGCCCATGAGGAACCAAGGAAGAGGAGGTGGGAGGTGAGAGAGAAATCTTACATATTGGGTACAGTGAACACTATTCTGTGATGGTCAAACTTAATGCCCAGACCTAAATTAAGCATATGCAAGGTATCTGCGTAACAAAAACACTTCTACCCCCTTAATGTTTTGAAATTTTGTTTCAAAAAGCCACAAAACCAAAAAAGGTCAGAAACTATTTGATTTTTATTGTGATTGAGACGTTTTTCTCATGTGTTATCAATATCGCAATAGCATAAAAATTCCCAAATGGCAATCATGGAGTTAAATTAGCAAGCAGCAGTAAAATTAATAATCTATTTATTATACATCTCAATGCAATCATCCTCCTATGTTATTTATTTATTTATTTATTTATTATTAGACCTGGAAGTCATGGGCAATGTGTTTTTTGAAATTGAACTAAATATCTTCTGATTATATAGAACCACTTTGGGCCATTAAATGTAGGGGCAGTATTATAGGAAAGGTAAGTGACGGTAAGTGCTGATCATTTGATGCTATAATATTACAGCCTTTTTATCTTAGCTCCTACCTTGTCTATTAAACGGACATTTTTATATGATTTTCTTCCAATATTGTTTTTCACAGTCGAATTCAATTGAAGAACACACATCATTTAGAATGTCGTTTTGTTGTATTATATAGGTTAAATCATTGCGACTAAATAGCACATTTTAAGAGTTGATTTGAAATGATGTTACTCTAAATTTGGGTCCATTTACTTTAGAATTCTATACTGTATTTATAATCGTATTCAAAATAACAATTCCAATGTCAGCTGGAACAATAGAAATAAGAACTTCATGTTTTTTGTTTTTTGTTTTTTAACAACTTCTCACTGACAATTTGTTAAGTTAGGACAAGCTTGTTGACATAGATAATATTTTTATCTTTTTTGGTGGGAAATCATAAGATGGATGAACTGATAACTTGACTTTCAGACTGTATAAATGAAATTCAGGAAAAATCTAGGCCATAAAGTGAAGTAAGAAAAAATAAATATGAATTAATGTATCATAATAACTATTTTTATTTATGACAAAATTTTTTAAACTATATATTTTAGCCTTTGAGGAATCATTTGTATCACGTCTGTTTTTGATATTTCACTAATTATCTTTAGTAATGATTTTAAAAAGTCACAATGACAAAGGGTAGAATTCTTACTCTAGAACAGAATCTTAAACATGTGATACTCACGTGAGAATTAAAATAACGATAAAAAGAGTCAATATTAAAAACTTATTATGTATTTGATTAATTTTTGCTGTGTAGTGGGAGCAAAATTAAGGACAAATTAATAAGTATATGAGTTGAGCTTTCTAAATGAAATTAATATTTCCTGCAAAAGCAGTTTTGAATTTTAGAATCATGAGTATGGGTTGAAAGAACAGAATAAAGAAATGAATTCGTCTAGGCAAATAAATTTGATTGTTACCTCGAAAAATAGATTTCGATGGGGTTCATTTTTCTAAGGCACGAATTCCTAATATGAAAGCTAACTCATTTCCCTGAAACCTATACAGAAAATAAGTATCGTTCATACATTTCAAAGAATCTTCTCTAGGAGCTGGTTTCCCAATGGCCTTAGAAACTCCAGCCGGGAAAGCGTCAACATACCATTCAAGGAAGACGTGCTCTGGACCAGTGCTGTTCCTTCCAAAGAAGTTGGGAATTCATAGTTTTGTGCAAGGCATTCTGATTTTTAAATGCTGGAAACTAAAATAAACATCTGCTTGAGCCAAAAAGAAAAAAAATCACATCTGTGAGCCTAACACATCCTGAGAGCCCTCAGGTTCTGACTTTCTTTAAGTTCCCATGTGTGCAGAAGATGGTAGGATCTTCCTAAGGAAGTTACACAGACATGCTAAGACCAGTGCCTGGGCACATGGCCATTTAAAAAATGTAAATAATCCTCTGTTTCCCTATCTGTGGCTTCAAGTTTTCAGGGGGTCCTAACGCTTTTCTGAGGGAATGATTTTCAACTTCATCAATGACTAGGTTATTCAAGGCTTAAACACACCATGGTGTGTGTTTCCTTATCTTCTGAGTTAAAGAGTCAGAGTGAAAGACAGTAACAAACATAATAATCCAGGAGTTAAATACATGATCATGCTGTAAACAACAATCTCACCTGCTGTGTCAAAAGTAATTTGGATTGATAGAAACCAAGCAAGAGCAAAATTTCTCATATGGGAGCTTCGTCATAAATACAGTTTTAGTCCTGCTCATCCTTACCTGGAGGCGACAGAAATGAACCATCATTTTGCCATTTTCAAAACTTGGGATTTTACAGATGCGGCAGAGATGTACTAATTCTGAAAATTACCTTTTAGCCATGAGAAATCTTAGTGGACATTTTTAACACCTGCTACCCAAACTGGAAACATTGGAATGAATCTGAAGAGCAAAATGACTCATTTAAATGCAGTTTTAAATTAGTTAAATGAGAGAACTTTCTTGACAGGCTTGACTAAAATGTTACCTATTTTGACCAAGTTGGCCTCATATAAACCAGAGGTGTGAAGGAGGACTTAAAATTAATGTCTTTCTATATCTGCCAGACCTACACGGACCCCAGGAAAACCTAATGTCATTGCTTTGAGTAGATCTCTAGAGTCCCTAATCATTTCGGTGCCATTGGTTGAAACTTAAAAGATCATCTCAGGAATTTGAGGCAGCTGACAGTTCCGAAATGTAGGCAGCTTCAAGAGTGTTCCAAACACTGCATTTTTAAACTTAAAGGTATTTCACGTTTATTTACATTGGTTGTGATTTATCCTGTATATTGGGCCTGCTTTTGGAAATTCACCCAATATAAGTTATATTTTCACTTTATATGGGAAGTAATTCCTTAACAGCAAAAAAGGTATTGATTGAGCTTGAATGTTTCTGTTCAAGTTTAAACTTGAATTTTAAACTAAATAATCTCTTCTAAAATTCAAGTGCTTGCCATATGATAGTATTAAGATTTCGGGGGGGGGGGGTCCAGTCTAAATGACCTTGCTGTTTAGAGATACTCTTTTGACTCTTAAGATTAGCCTGTTCTTTATTCATATTAAGTGTTTTAATTGTTTTTTTATCTTAACAACAAAATGAGGTTTATTGTGAGATATTTATCAAATGTTATATATAATTGTACTGGGCAACAAATAATACATTTTAAATAAATCATTTTTGTGCGTTTATTTATTTTAAATGACCAGAACATGTGGATATTTGTCAGGTGCGACATACGAACATACAACATATGAAATAAGTATACCTTATGGAAGGGCTAAATTGAGCTAAAGAACATAGGCATGACCTCACCTACTTGTCTTTTTTTATGGAGAAAGCACATAAAATCTATAAGTACCAGAGATTTTCAAGAATACGAAAGATTGTTATTAACAATAGTCACCATGTTTTCTTTTTATCGTATGTTAAATACCAAGTACTTCTCACACATCGTAATTTTAAAATAAAAGTTTTATCTTGAAATAGTTTTAGTTTTACCTTTGTGACATGACATTTTGCTCATCGTATATTCCGATCACTTGCCTTGTTACTATTGCTATGCCTGTTTTAACCAGTCTTTTATATTAATTAAGAATGAGAAAAAATATATAGACGGTTTTACTTTCATTTACTTCTTCTTTGATGTTCTTCTTATCTTTTTGAAGGCCCAAGTTTCTGGCTGTTTTTCTGCTTCAAGATATTATTTTAATTTGATCATTCATTGACAAATCATAGCTGTATATGTGTATGGGGTAAATGTGATGCTACAGTTTATGAATACAATGTGGAATAAATTAATCAATTTAATTAACATATTCATCACCTCAAATACCATCAGTTTTATGGGGAAAAGATTTAAAATTTATTTTTAGTGATTTTGTAGTGGTTTTTAGATCAGGTATGGTGATAATTGTAGCTTTGCTGATTTTGCTTATGATTGCCTTGGTGGGCTATTAGGGGATTCTCATGATTCTCTATGAAGGTTAGGGTGGTGTTCTCTAGATCTGTGAAAAAAATGCCAAGACTATTATACAGACCAAATTGAATCTTTAGCTTGTTTTGCATAATAATTATTATTTTATAATATTTATAATATTTCTCACATATAATATTATATATAACACATATATACATTATATTATATATAATTTATGTAATTATTATATTATATATGTCATATTATA
>NW_003852545.1:3352357-3355653 GCF_000181295.1 Otolemur garnettii
CATAAATAATAATTATTTATTAATAACTAATAATAATTCTTCCAGTCCATGAAAATAGAATATCTTTCTAATTAATTATATATTCTTTGACATCTTTAATTAACTTTTTATACTTCTTAGTGTAAATGTCTTTCACCCCTTGGTTATGCTCATTCCACAGTATTTTTCTTTTAATCAGGTAGCTATTTGAAAAGGGATTTTTCTATTGATTTCTTTATTTGAAAGTTCACTGTTAGTGTATGGAAACACTTCTGATTTTTTTTTTACATATTGATTTTGTTTTCTTCAAAGTTACTGAGTTTGTATGTTCTAATAGTTTTTGTTTGTGGTTGTAATACTTAGAGATTCCTATAGATCAGCACACAGCAACAACTTTATTTCTTCCTTTCTTATTGGCATCCTTGTCTTGTTTCAGGTATCAGAAGAAAGGATTTCAATTTTTCACCATTGATCATAATGTTAGCTGTGGGCTTATCCATCACACATAGCCTTTATTGAGTTAAAGTACATTCTTTCTAGACATAAGATTATGAAAAGAGTTTTTCATTTTTCTTCATTTTGTTAATGTATTACATTCATTTATTTGCACATTGTGTGGAAAAAAGTGACTCTATCTTAAATGCTGATCCAGCATATTCACTTGTGACTAACCCCAAGTCTAGGCATACCTCCAAGATGTCTATTTGACATATATACGTGGTACATGGGAGTTATGACTTTACTAAGAAACGCTGTTTAATGTTATCTCACAAAACAATAGGCTGTGTTGCTAACAGCATTCATTTGTTCATTTGGTCACTGCTAATTCTTTTTTTTTTAAGAGACAGAATCTCACATTATCGTCCTTGGCAGAGTGCTGTGGTGGTGTCACAGTTCACAGCAATCTCCAACTCCTGGGCTTAGGTGACTCTCTTGCCTCAGCCTCCCAAGTAGCTGAGACTACAGTTGCCCACCACAATGGCCTGGCTCTTTTTATGTTGCAGTTGGGCCAGGACTGGGTTCAAACCTGCCACACTCTGTACATGGGGCCAGCGCCCTACCCACTGAGCCACAGGTACTGCCCTGGTCAACTGCTAATTCTTACCAGAACATATATACTTCCCCCCTCCCACAAGATATACAAGCCTTAAAGGGTTGGGGGGGGGGTGCAGACTACAACTCTGCCCATAAATTCTTTTAATGAATTATGTTCTAATGACAAATTGGATTTGTCTGCCTCATTCTCTGGTTTCTCTGCCACTTTCAGCATTTGGAGGCCACTTTGCATATATGGTCCTTTCAGAGAACACACATATTGAACTATCCTTGCCTTCCTCAGATATATCCTGCTTGACTGTGGTGGATGATCCTTTTACCATGTTGTTGAATTCAGGTTACTGGTATTTTGCTGAGGTTATTTTTACATTTATGTTCATAAAAATATATTACCCTATAGTTGTTTTGTTTTGTTTTTTCTTGTAGTATTTCTGTCTGGCCTTGATGTTAGAATAATGCTAGCCTCATAAAAATAACTTGGAAGTATTCCATCCTCTTCAATTTTTTTTTGGAGGCTTGCTATTATTTGTTTTTTAAAAATTGTTTATTAAATCATAACTGTGTACATTACTGCATTTATGAGGTACAATGTGCTGATTTGGTATACAAGGTGGAATGCTTACACTAACTGATTGATGTCACCAACTCCTCGATTACTTATTTGTTGTGGTAAGACATTTATACTATATTCTTAATAGTTTAGAAATGTATCATTGCATTATGCACATTAGGTTAGGTCCCCCCACATACCCTCCCCACTCCCTTACCCTCCCCTTCCTCTTCTCTCCTTCTTTCTGGATTATAGTTGTGTTTTACCATTCCTATGAAGTGTAGCCAATTATATAGGGACTTACTTCATAGTAGTATTGAATACATTGGATACTTTTTTCTTCCATTCTTGAGATACTTTACAAAGCAGAATATGTTCCAGCTCCATCCAGGTAAGCATAAAAGATGTGAAGTCTCCTTTAAATTTGGTAGAGAGTGTTGTGACAGGCATCTGTAGTCCCAGCTACTTGGGAGGCTGAGACAAGAGAACTGCTTGAGCCCAAGAGTTAGAGTTTGCTGTGAACTGAGACACCATAGCACCCTACCAAAGGCAGCAAAATGGGACTCTATCTCAAAAAAAAAAAAAAAAAAAAAAAGTTTGAATTCTTACTTCTCTATTCCTGTGATGCTTCACTAAGAATAATGTGTTCCACCTCCATCTTGGTTATTACAAATGTGGTAAAATCTCCATTGTTTGATGGCTGAATAATATTCCATGGTATATATGTACCACAGCTTACCAACCCATTCCTGGGTTGAAGGACATTTAGTCTGTTTCCGTATTTTAGTGATTGTAAATTGGGCTGCAATAAACAGCCTAGTACAAGTGTCTTTATAATAAAAGGACTTTTTTCCTTCTGGATAGATGCTCAGTAATGGGATTGCAGGATCGAATGGGATGTCTAGGTTGAGTTCTTTAAGGTTCCTCCATATTTCCTTCCAAAAGGGTTGTATTAGTTTGCAGTCCGACCAGCAGTGCAAAAGCATTCCTTTCTCTCCACATCTGCACCAGCATCTGCAGGTTTTTTGCTTTGGGGGATTTGTTTTTTTGGCCAGGGGTGGGTTTGAACCTCCAACTCCAGCATATGGGGCCAGTGGCGCCCTATTTTGAGCCACAGGCACCGCCCAGCATCTGCAGTTTTGCTGGGGTTAGATGATATCTCAGGGTAGTTTAAATTTGCAATTCTCAAATAATTAGGGATGATGAGCATTTTTTCATATGCTTAGTAGCCATTTGTCTGTCGTCTTTAGAGAAGATTCAATTCATCTTTCTTCCCCATTGATGAATGGGATTGTTGGTTTTATTCTTGTGGATTAATTGAAGTTCTGTATAGATCCTGGTTATTAAACTTTTGTCTGATTCAAAATATGTGAATATCCTTTCCCATTTAGTAGGTTATCTATTTGCTTTGGTTGTTGTCTCTTTGGCTGTACAAAAACTTTTCAGTTTAATTAAATCCCATTTGTTTATTATTGGTGGTGTTGCTATTGCCATGGCAGTCTTCCTCATAAAGTCTTTCCCCAGGCCAATATCTTCCAGTATTTTTCCTATTCTTTCTTTGAGGATTTTTTATCATTTCATGCCTTAAATTTAAGTCCTTTATCCATCTTGAATCAATTTTTGTGAGTGGAGAAAGGTGCAGATCTGATTTCAATCTTTTACATGTGGATATCTAGTTTTCCCAGCACCATTTATTAAATGGAGAGTCTTT
>NW_003852545.1:3356683-3375110 GCF_000181295.1 Otolemur garnettii
TTTTTGAGACTTTGGAAAAAACAAAATAATAAGAAGTTAACTGATGACTCCATACTAAACTTCAGAGTCGAAGCATTCTATATTAGACATATTCCTATCTGACAATATGAATGTTACTTTCTTTGCATTATTATTATTATTGCTTAATATTTCAATGCAGCAATCATCTGATTTCTTTTCTGAATGTATTTATCTTCATTCATTCTTTATGAGGTTTTTGTTTTCAGTCCTCATGTTAAACATTGTTATGGTTATTAAATTTCAGCCTTTTAATTCTGTGAAGACAAAAGTGGAAACCTAATAAACACATGTATATGTAAGGGGAAAAAAACTTGGCAGAGTTCAACATTGAAGAGCTCAGATACTGGGCCTTACTTTGATCCTCATTATTTATCTATTCAGATTCTCTATTTCTTCATGATTTAATTTTGGTTAATTATATGTGTCTAAGAATTTATCCATTTCTTTCTAAGCTATACAATTTGGGGGCACTTATTGGTTTATAATAGTCTTTCATAATTCTTTGTATTTCTGTCAAGTTGGTTGGGATTTTTCGTCTTTCATTTTGGGTTTTATTTATTTGCATCTTCTTTTTCTCATAGATAGTCTAGATAAAGAATGGTGATTTTGTTTATCTTTTCAAAAAAATTTGAATTATAAAATTATACTTCTAATCTCTATTTCATTTCTTTCTGCTTTGATACTTATTAGTCTTTTCTTTAGGTAACATTGAGCTTTATTTGTTCTTGTTTTTCTCTTTCTTTGAGGCATATTATTATGTTAAATTCAAATTGTTTTTAATTTTTGATGTAGGCATTGCATTTATTGTTAAAAACTTTCCTCTTAAAACTGTTTCTGCTGGATCTTATAAGTTTCTTATGTCATGTTTTTTATTTCCATTTGTCTATAGACATTTTGTATTTCTTTTTTATTTGATTTTATGTCTGAATTATCTGTCTACAATAGAAAAGAGGGTAATAAAGTCACCTACTATTATTTTATTGAAGTTTATCCCTCCCTTCAGATCTTTTAACATTTGCTTTACATGTTCAGTAGCTCTGTTGTTGAATGCATATATGTTTACAATTTTTATATCTTCTTTTTTATTTTTATAAGAATTATTTTATTTTATTTTATTGAGACATAGTTTCATTTTATCACCTTGAGTAGAGTGCTGTGGTGTCTTAGCTCTCAGTGTTCTTAAACTCTTGGGCTCAAGTGATCCTCTTGCCTCAGCCTCCCAAATAGCTAGGACTACAGGTACCTGACATAATACCTGGCTAGTTATTCTATTTTTAGTGTAGATAGGGTCTTGCTTTGCTCACAATGGTCTCAAACTCCTCAGGTCATGGTGATTCATCCACCTAGGTGTCCCAGAGTGCTAGGATTATAAGTATGAGCCACCACACCCTGCTTGTTATGTTTTCTTAATCAAGTGGTACCTTAATGGTTATCTAATTCTCATCTTTATTTCTTTTCACAATTTTTCATTTAAGGTCTATTCTGCCCAATATAAATGTAGTTCCTTCTCTTCCTCCTCCTCCACTCTTTTCATTTTCTTTTGAATGGAAAATATTCTTTGACATCCTGTCATTTTCAGTCTTATGTGTGTCCTTAAAAGTGATATGAGTCTTCAATAAGTGGCATATAGTTGGTTCTTTTTCTTTATTTATTAATTCATTCACTGTATGTCTTTTTATTTAAAAATGTAATCAATCTGTATTCAAAGTAATTATTGATAAATAAGGACATATACCACCTTTTGTTAATTATTCTCTGATCATTTTATAGATACTTTGTTTCTTTCTCTCTCTTTTTCTTACTTTGTGGTTTGATAGTTTTGTGTAGTGTTACATTTTAAACCCTTTCTACTTTATTATTTCTACCAGAGATTTTTGCTGCAGTTTCACCAGGCTTACATGGAACATTTCCCAATTATAATAGTATATTTCAAGCTAATAACAACTTGGCTTTGATTACATAAAACAATTTTACTATTTACTTTCACATTATTTTATTTTTTTAATGTCAGGATTATATCCTTTTGTGGAATATATTTCTTGACAATCTATTTTAGCTATAGTTATTATCAATAATTTTATCAATTAACCCTTATACTGGGATAAAATTATATACCACTATTGCAGTACTGGAATATTCTGAATATGGTTCCACATTACTTATGCCATTGGGTGTTGTGCTTTTCAGCATTTGATGTTATTAATTAGCAACCTTTTGTTTCAGCTTAAATAACTCCCTTTAGCCATCCTGTAAGGCAAGCTCAGTGGTAATGAACATCTTTGTTTTCCTTTAGGTAAGATAGGAGGGATGGAGGCTGCTAGAGGCAACTAGCGTGGGAGGCATTCCCTTTCCAGGCTTAGATAAAACTGAGACAAAGTCCTTTCCCTTGGAAAATATTCATGTGTTACTGAGAAGGCTTTGTGTGTATTTCATAATAGTTGTTTTTTCCCTTTCTCCTACTAGAGCCATGAGGAAATTGTTTTTGGATATCTGTCTTGAGTACCTGGTTTCTGGAAATAAAACCCACACAAAACTTTAATTTCCTGCCTCATCCCACTTTCAGGATAGTCCACACTCAATCTATAGCAATTAGGCCAAATTATCATTCAAGTGTTTCTATCTCTTAAGTTATCCAGAGACTTATGTTCCAGACTGGCAAATTTGGGCTTTCTAGAAATGGATAGATCTGTCTGTCCAAATTTCAGGGTGACATTTTGCACTGCTACTTCAGTTTTCCAATGAAATAAGAAAACATGGATCATCTGTCTAACTTCTTTTCTTATTTGTTTTAAGGAAGAAAATAATGGCTCCAAAGCTCTCCTTTGCCTGTCGAAACTTGAAATGCACATGAAACCTAATGATCTCATTGTGAGTCATCCACTCTACATGTATTTGTTGAGCAAAAACACAAGAATAGATAATTTTCTGATTAAATGAAAATATAACATGTATAAATAAGTTAAATTAAAATATCTCCTATAAAGATAAGAATTTAAAGTAGGGATTTCTCTAAAAAGGGCAAACATTTTTGAATACTTACTTCAAAAGGACACATTCCTCTATACATTTATTTCAAAAGCATATAAATATATATTCATATAACATCTTTGGAATATAGAGTCTGATAATTTCTACACTAATTAGACTTCAAGTCAGGCTATAGAAAGGACAATCCAATATTAGCTTTTAGGACATGATTCAGGGGTCAAAATGAGAATGTTTCCCTGAAAAGCAATGAATTGACTCAATGCATTCCATACACCATAGATTAGATTTTATAGCTAAGGAGTCCTTGATATTTTTAGGAGTGCTAATAATTTTTTACATCTTTGTGTTCCCACTTTAGAAATTAGCAAAGAAATGTGTAATACTTGGTACTTCAGCCATTTGTCCATTGTGTGCGTATGTGTGTGTGCACTACGTAGTTCTTGCAACTGCTTTTTCCAGATTTAAAAGGATTTCTCATAATGTTTCTGCAACATCAGTAAAATAGGTCAGACAGTATGTGAGCTCCAATGAAAATAACTAAGGAAGACTGCCCACGGACTTCTCTTTTTGGCTTTCTAAACGTATCCACCCTGCTGAAAAGAGACTTTCAATAGCGGAATGAAAATGCAGGCTATTGTGTAGGTGTTTAAATTGTGTGCATTGACCTAAACCAAAATTGTTAACATAATTCAGAGTCATAAGTTTTGGCAGATGAGTGTGTGAATGAAAAATGCCCACTCTGTGGAACACAGGGTGACATATTTTTTCTCAACTGACTGGTTAATGCAGCTGTGTCCTGTCTGTCCTATATAAAACTGTTTTAAAATTTTGAAGGAGACATTCCTTCATAGCAACAAGAAACATCTTTTGGAATAATATGACTTGATATTTTACTGAGATATTAAAATGTAGCTCATATTTATTATTACGTTAGAGAAAAAATAGGAAGATGCAATGCATGTGGGCTAAATTGATTACAAATGACATGTATTTCAAGCATTGTGTAACCATCAAACCAGGATCAGCTAATAGAGGAAATAAGATACTTACAAAATGGAACATGAGGATTGAATGAAGTGGCCACAACAATACAATTGAAAGCCTGAAGTTTATAATCTTGTGATTATGTTTATATAGACAATGTTATCTAGGGCAGTTGAACACAGGGAGTCTGACTATCACATCAAGATTTATATCAATCAGTCAGTGAAATATATCTGAAATCATATGGGCAGGAAAATGTTGTAAATTACTGACAGGCCCCCAAAAGCCTCATTTTCAATGTCCTTTGGTCTCTTTAGTGACATTTAAGTTTGATTAACAGTATAAAATAAATGGCTTGTGTCTTTGTTGCTGTATAAAAGTCATTATTAAGAAATAAGTATTTTTAACATTCTTTTTTTCCTCTTTTCCTAATTGAAATTTAGAAGGAGGAGGTTTGGGGGGAAAGCACTGGCCTGTGAACTCAAAGAGTAGATTGGGCCCTGAGGAAGGGGAAGGCTATAGAGAAAAAGGCTTAAAATGTTTCCTTCTTAAAACTCTAGCCAGCAATTAGAAAGAACCTAGAAGACGATTAAAATAAATCATATCCTGAAACCATCCCATGTTTTACTCTAAGATTTAGAACTTGTGGTTTTAATATTTGGAAACCACTTGTGTGATGCCTGGATTTGGACAATTGTTTAAGAGAAAAAAATCACTGACAGTAAAAGATTAGGTGGACTGGGCTCCGGAGGTGGAGAGATGCAAATGAGGATGCGTGATTGTCAAACAGTGCACATCACACAGGCCGAGGAGACAAATAGCCAGACTGAGTGACTTTCAAACTGAGAAACTAGGTCAGAAATCAGCCGAAGTGAGTGACTGTAACAGCAGCCCTTGTTATCTAAATTCTCGAGTTTTAATAGTGAATATTAGTGTGTTCATCGTTAACTCTCGGTGACTACAGATTTTATTTACTAATTAACTTTTTTCCTAATATACTTAAGGCAAGTTAATAACCCAAATAAGCAGTAGTTTTTAGTCCTTTCTTAAATTCACTTTATTCACTCTAGATAATCAGCAGAGTTCGATGGCTCATTTGAGCATCTTTCCATCAGATCTGCAAAGATTTTTCTGAGACTCCAAAAATTGCCTAATGCAATGGAGCCCCTTGGCAGGAATACCAAAATAAACCTTTGCTCATCTTCTCTAACCTTAGCTTAATAGTAATTCCCCATGGAAAGGGGACTTGAAAGGATTTTGATGTGGGCTAAAGAGGATCAGTGACTTCAGGAACACACAAAGTTTAGGTGGAAAGGAGAGAAATTCATGAAAGAAGTTAGTTCCCAAATACAAGTTCAGACAATAAAGGAATTCATCCTAGAAAATGTGCTACAACTTATTTGCCTTCGAGGTACTCACTTTGGGAAGCTACGTGCCAATGCCAGCACCTTGTCCCACCCTTCAAAGAACCTTTTGTAGAATGAGTTCCTGAACTTAATGCTGGACTTCATGCAATGGCCGCTCAAGGGGCCATTCTAGAAAGAGTTCCAGAATGCTCTGAAGGGTGGACAAGGAGCTGATGCTGGTGCATAGCTTTCTGAAGGGAGTATTCAGAAGGTGATTTTAGTTATATTCAGTAATGAGTGATGTAGCACTTTTACTGGAATGAGTTCGTGAACTTAATTGTCCAACTATATGTGTATGTGTGTGGTGTATAAACACATGCAGTATATGTGTGTATGTGTGTGTGTGTATCCCATGCATACATGGCATACACATGGGAAATTTAAAAAGTTTTGAGTTACACAAAAATCAAGAAATGTATAATCTGCATGGATGGAACCAAATACAGCCTTACCAGCAACACTGATAGGCCAAGCAAGCCAAAACTTGCAAGGGAGGATCAGGAAAGACACTGTCTACTGTCTCTTGGAAGTGAAATAATAGACCAAAGCACTGTCTGTGTCAAAACTATACAGTAATGAACAGTGGTATCTGCCAGTGTGGGAGGCATTTGAAATAAAATGATAATTCTGTAGAGGCCTGGGTGTATGATTTTGGGCAATCATTTAGTGCCTCAGTTTCTACTTTATAAAATAAAATAATAATAAGTATGCAGTTTATTGTGCGGAGAAGCAGGATTCTGACATACAGCCAACATCCATAAAGTGCTAACTTTAATAATCATGAATGACAAATCAGAAATCCACAGGGATTCATTTTACAACTTTGAATGAGCATGGCAGTACAAGGTTTTTTGTTTTTTTAATATATACTTCTTGCTAGAACTAGGAAATTTTAGTTTGAATAGCTAGAAAGAAAGATTGACATGGCCAGGGGAATCTCTTAGCATCCACCTCTGTAAAGCCAGTTTTCTAGAAAACTTTGAGTGGCTAAAGAACTGACATGCTTTCAGGGACCTCACTAGGTCTCTCTCTCTCTCTTTTATTAAAAAAGTGTCATAATTTCATGGAAAACACAGAAATGAACTCCCTATTTCTAAGTATTCCTTTTCCTAGATATGATCATTCAAGGCAATCAGTGCTGTGTCCTGAAGTGGTTTAAAATAAATACACAGTGATTCAGGATGCTTACAATGCTTAAATGTAGTGGAAACAGGATGTAAGGAGACGTTGGTGTTCCAGATAAAATGCTGAGCTCCAAAGTGCTGCTGTGAGAAAGAATCCATGGTTTGCAATTTGTTTTATTCATTATTAAAGTATAATTTTATTATTTGATGCAAAGGAAAGGAACCAAATTATTGCAAATACTTCACCACATATGCTAAGAACAAGATATATAAACATGACATGCCTTTCTAGTTTAAGAGGACCCTGACATTCATAGCAGAAGAGAGGTTATAAGGTCAAGACTGTCATTTCCTATAACGTAAACATCCTAAAGATCAGACGCTCCCAGAGGTCAAGTCATAAGAAAATAAGGAGCCATGTTTCTCCTGATAATAACTTAATACTTCCAGGATTGGTTTGGTTTTTTCAAAACGTATCAACACTTTGATTAGGAGATAAAACAAGATATCACCTCCTCTATTACTGATGCAGGAAAACAGTTTCTAAGTGGAAACTACACTTTATATAGTACAAAGGGATGTGGCCAAAGATAAAGTCTTTAATATGTATAGAAGTAAAATTATTTTATGAAAAATGATATACCATGAGTGATGTGGTATGAGCAAATGGGTGTTATTTTAAAAGATTTAATAAATAAGAAATTATCTACAACATTGTGAAAAAGCATTTTCTTTGAAGTAAAGAGGTCAGTTTCCTGAAACGTTGACTAATAAGAGGATTATGCTAAATGCCCATATAAGAAATTGGGAAGTTTAAGGGAATAAACAAAAATATTTATTGAGAAAAATTAAAGTGGCTTTATTAAGATTTAGCTAGTTCGATGTAAAACTACATTCCAAATTGTATATGAAATCAGCACATTTTACCCTATAAATGCATTAGTGCACATGACCTATGTGTTTATGACTTCATAAAAAAAAAAAGAATTTAGAAAGGTAAAATCAAGTAGTGCATTTTCTAAGAGGGCTGGGCATGAGCACTACAGACAAGATATTGTCCACTTAGAACTTTTCCCCCTAAGCCAGGGAGTGGCAATTTTTCTCATAAAGGCCTGGGGATTACATAACAAGGTTTGCAGGCCACTTGTGGACCTTGCTCTAAACTATTGTATTTTAAGAATTTTAAAATTTTAAAAATATATAAAAGCATATATAAACAAACCAAGGGTCATATAGCTTGCCTATTTCTGATTAGTATTCTTGCAATAAAAGTGTCTACATCCCACACAGGGGACACAGCAGATGAGATGAAATAAATGAAGTCCCTGACAAGACAATGTATCCAAAGGAAGGGAAAACCCAATCACCAGATTCCAGGATGGTATATCTTTTAAAGAGGTTTGAAATACCTGTAAATGAGAAACTTACCTGATTGGGCTATCATATGTAAATGCAATCAATCCTGCGAGTTCATTTCCACGTCTCGCTGATACATTTGATTTTAGGCTTTTGTTCTGTCTTTTACCTCCCTGCCCACTCCTCTTCTATAGATAGAAATAGTTTATGATGTTTTAAGAGACAGCTGAGTGTCACTCCTTCTATCCTATTTAACATGACAGACTAAGGGAAAAAATGGTAAAGAATTAGTAGTTATGCTGTGATTTTTACTTGTTATTTTCTATATACAGTTATTGGGCATGGCTTAAATTGAATGGAGCAAAAATGTCTACACTATCTTGCAATTATGAGACTGCTTTACTTTGAGATATCTTAACTAACATAGAATAATAATCTGCATAGCATTTATAGAAAAAAAATGCAAAGGCCTTAAGAGCTTTTAGCATTTTTGTTCCACAAATCAGATGAAAGATTTTTAAAGAGAATAAAGAACATATTTTTGTGGTGTTCTGAAATCTCCATATTTGGAATGCTAATTATAATCAGCACACGTATCACAGTGTTTCATCTGAAAAATAATATATTTCTCTTTTGACCTTACAGCCCACTGTGATGTCCTTATGCAGAATTCACAATTCAGAGACAAAGGCAGCGGAAGAGACGCCTGTTGGTCACTTCCTATGGGTGGACGTCATGTTTTATGATCACTCTGAGGAGGACATTTTGTGTTCCACTTAAATAGATGTGATTCTCATCCTCAAATATTCACGGTTTCCAAACAAAGAAATGAAGACACAAAGAAGGGCAATATAAAAAGTGAAAAAGAGGGTGGTGCCTGTGGTTCAAAGGAGGAGGGCACCAGCCCCATATGCTGGAGGTGGTGGGTTCAAACCTAGCCCTGGCCAAAAAGTGCAAAAAACAAACAAACAAAAAAAATTGGAAAAAATAATTAAAACTCACAGAAGAAATGGGGAAACAAAAAGAAAGAAGTAAAGGGCAAGATTAATTTCACCGTGCATAAAATAAACATTAACAATAATATAAGATGATTAAAAAATCACAAAGAAAGAAGAAACAAAGTCAGGCCAGAAGGACCTCACGAGGTCCCGCGTTCTGGAATACTTGGAGCAAAGCATTTATGTCATTTTGATTTGAAAGTAACCACAACAGTTAAATTAAACCTATGTGTTCAAAAAATACACAAGTATATTTTTGATGTTGTAGCAACTTTTGTATCACATTGAAATTATAGATCTCAAAGAATAGAACCACCTAGAACTGGGCCACCATGTAGCAGCTACTAGCCACAGTAGTTAGTTACTGAGCACAGTACATGTGGCAAGTGCCGTGAAGAACTGAAGTTTGGAGTTAATTAATTTTCACTGGAGATTGAAAACTGAAGCGCAGTATAACACTTTTGCACTACACACAACTTTGCCTTTCTGGTAGGATTACTTTTCACTATAACCATTATTCTGGAAAATAGCATTATTCTTCTTTTGCTACCGCACTGAGCACAAGCACTGTTTCTCCTATTACACAAAATCATGTCACCAATTTGGTGATGGTAAACTAATTCAGTTTAATGTTTGATTACAGAGATGTAACACTGCAATGTGATGTTTAAGTATTTCATGGAGGCAGCATGAGTTACAGTGATCTTTAACATATCTTGTAATTGAAGTTAAATTGAAATATTTAATTATAATTAAATTATTTGCCAGATTTGAAAAGTTTTGAACGAACTTTAATGTTAAAAACAAAAAAAGGTCTACTACTGAAGAAGAGTAGACCAAGGCTTCTGCTAAAGCAGCCATAAAAATAAAAACAAAAGAAACCAGAAGAAATGTGTAAATTCTATGATTTGTAGAAATTACAATTTGCTACAGCAAAGTGAAAAATCTGTCTATTGTTGGGCAAAATAACATTAACTATAATAAGATACACAATAGCAACAGACATTTTCAGCAAAAAGGTGAATTTCTTGAGATATTTTTTCATAATAGTCAAAAACAATTAATTTTACTCTCCTGGACTGTTAAAAAAAATTTTTGATATGATCTGAAGGGAGCAAAATATATATGTACTTATCTGAACGTCTTATGACTGTGTATGTGTGTATGTATGTGTGTGTACTGTCTGGAAAGTGTCCAGCCATGTACATCGTAATATGAAAAATAGTATCAACAATGGCTACTTTCTGGACAGCTTTTATGCACACGTGCGAGTGTATCACTGGATGTAAGTAGATGGAATTTTGTTGGATTTTTTTATTTTATATAAAATTTAGATGAAAAACTTATTAAAGTTCAAAATAGTTCCACATTAATTTTCATAACAAATTTAACATACATTACAGGTATTTATTCAGTAATCCATACATAATTAATAAACATTTA
Organism: Otolemur garnettii; assembly: GCF_000181295.1. Taxonomy (NCBI): domain Eukaryota; kingdom Metazoa; phylum Chordata; class Mammalia; order Primates; family Galagidae; genus Otolemur; species Otolemur garnettii. Next base: position 3,367,004 of record NW_003852545.1, read on the forward strand.
TGGTGTTTGATGTTGAAAATGTTTCAAAAGCTTATCATCGTAATGCCATTAAATTTATGAAATATAGCTGATTTCAAAAAGTTTTCCAATTTTTTTTAAATTAAAAACTCTTCCCCATCTTCCAACAATAACAACACATGATACTACTATTTTCTTTTACAGATGCTAGGGCTAAACTGACTTTATTTACATTTGAACAACAGAGCTTTACATTCGCTTTTAGGACTACAAACACTGACCAATGATATTTTAGCTGCCTGAAAGTCAGTAGGCTGTAGTACTAACAACCTTAAAGAAATTCCAAATCAATGAAGACCTCTAGGACACGTGTCACAGTTATGTCGTGTGGATTCTACTTTGACTGCTCTTCTTGCAGTAGTCTGGGATCATGCATGGAACACACACCCTGCACCACAATCCACCTTGAACTCTGATCCGAGTCGGTCTTAGCCTTGAGACTGAGTGCTATCAGTGATGTTTGCTCAGGTAATGAGTCTGTTCTTTCTATCAACCATATATCTATAATCACAGAGACTAGGGTATCATGTTTACTCCCTTTACCCAAGACATTCATTTATACATAAAACTTCAGGGAGTCCCAACAATATGGAGCAATAAGGAGGCATTTGGAATAAAACAGAAACTTGGAACTTGGGTTCCAGGACTCACCCTGCCAGTTTTGTTTGCCTTGTACAAGTATCCATCAATTATATTGAGAATAAAAAGAGGCACTCTGCGCTTAGTAATTTTTAAAAATATATATTAACTTCTATAGTGATTATGAAAGTTAGTTTCTTTGTCAACTTTAAAGTGGGGGAAAGTCAGCATCATGCAGCTACAGGAGTTTATCAAGTTGTATAAGAATAAAGAGCACTTTTCACTACATTTGAGTTCAATTTTATAAAATCTTTCACAGGCAGGGACCTATTAGACAAGCTGTCTTTCCCATTGGCCTGTATAAAAATAAATAATTATAATAACATAGTAATAATAACACTGTAATCTTATCTCCTTTAAAAAAGCCTAAATATATACCTATATACATAATATATATGAATTATGCCAACAGCTTCAATTTGTACTACAAAACCAAAGTTTATATAAATATCTATCTATATATACACACACAGGTGCAGTCGGAAAGAGAATGCTGTTTTAATTTAAATGAAACATTCCACCCTAATGGAAAACTTTCTGAAAAAGAAATCCAGAGAACGATTTCATTTAAAGTAGCTATTATAAAAACAAAATTCTTAATCATAAATTTAACCAATGAGGTAAAAGAATTGTACACTAAAAACCATAAAAAGTTAATAAAAGAAATTGAAGAAGATACAAATAAATGGAAAAATATCTCATGTTTATGGAATGGAAGAATTAATATTATTAAAATATCCATTCCACCAAAGCAATCTACAGATTTAGTGCAATTCCCATAAATATTCCAACATAATTTCTCACAGATAGAGAAAAAAGCAATTCTAATATTCAAATATAACCAGAAAAAGAAAACAGACTATCTTAGGCAATCATAAGCAAAGGGAACAGAGTTTGAGGCATCATACTACAGGATTTTAAATTATTCTACTAACTTATAGTAATTAAAATTGCACGGTACTGACCTGAACATAAACACATTGAGCAATGGACACATTGACCAATGGAACAGAATACAGGACATGAAACCATTGACCTACAGTTTAATTGACCTTTGGCAAAGATGCAAAGACTGCACCATGGGAAAAGAACAGTTCTTTAATAAATGGTGTCAAGGAAACTGGATACCCATATGCAAAAGAAAGAGACTGATCTTTATGTCACACTCTATATAAAAATCCACTCAAAAAGCATTAAAGACTTAAAACATGGCTTTAAACTGTTAAAATTACTAGAATAAAATATGAGGAAAAATCTACGTGACACTGTTCTGAACAATGAAATGTATTTTTGACCACAAAAACACGGACAACAGTGCAAAAATAGACAAATGGGATAACATTAAAGCCTTCTGCACAACAAAGGACACAACAGAGGGAAGAGAAAACCTACAATTCAGGAGAAAATAAATTCCTGGTAAAGGATTAATACCCAAAACATACAAAGAGCTCGACCAACTTTAAAGAAAGAAAATGAATGATCAGGCTCTGGTAGGGGATCAAGCTGCAGGACCTGCTGTCAAGGAGAAGGTCAAGGATTGCAGGACGAGGTTCACCTGCACATAGACCTTTGAGAGAGAGAGAATTGTGAATCACCAGAGATTCATCCACCAGCAGTAGAATATGTGTTCCCTATTGCATATGCATTCATTTATATACATTCATAATATGCATTCATTTAATATGAATCCCTCCATATATACCTATTAGGTTCATTTGGAACCCTATCTAGATAGACAGATATCTACTAACCATATGTAGATAGTAGATATCTATCTATCTAGATATGGAATCCTTCCATATATATTTATTAGGTTCATTTGGATTTAAACTATTCATTTTTAGAAGATTACTATTTAAATCCCTTGAAAGCTTGGTAGAATCCAGCTATAAAGTCTTCAGGTTCTGGGATTTTCTTTGCTAGTAGATACCTTATTATTATTTCTATATTATCAATTGTTTTTGCCTTATTCAGGTTTTGTATTTCTTCCTGGCTCAGTTTTGGTAAGTGGTATGTGACTAGGAATTTACACATTTCTCCTAGGTTCTCCAATTTATTGGCATATAGCTCTTCATAGTAGAAGAGCTCTTCGATTGTAATATCTCCTTTTCCATCACTAATTTTTATTAATTTTGGTCTTTTATCTCTCTCGCTCTTTTTTACTGTGCCTGATGGTGTATCATTGTTGTTTATCTTTTAGAAAGAATAACTTTTTGTTTCATTATCATTAGATTCTTTATTTGAAGCGTCTCTTGTTTTTTGATATAGACATGTGCTGCTATAAAAGTGCATCTCATTCCTGTTTTTTTCAGGAGCTCATCAATTTTTATATGATGCATTTGCATTTGTATTGGTTTCAAGCAAGTTTTTAATTAACCTCTTAATCTTTTCATTGAGCCACTTGTAATTCGGGAGCATATTGTTTAAATTCTACGTGTTCATAAATTTTCCAGTGTTCCTCTTGTTGATTTCTAGTTTTGTTCCATGGGTGCAGAGCAAAAACTTGGTATGATTTCCATGTTTCTGAAATTTTAACGACTTGTTTGTGGCCTAACAAGTTGTGTATCCTTGATAATGACCTACGAGCTGAGGAGAAGGCATATTCTGTAGCTGGTGGATGAATCCCTCCATATATATTTATTAGGTTCATTCAGTCGAGACAGCACAGTAAGCCCAATGTTTCTTTTTAAATTTTCTATCTGGATGATCTGCCAAATGCTAAAAATTGAGTGTTGACGTCTCCCATGATTATTGTGCTGGGATCTATTTCTCTCTTTACTTCAGATCCTGCTTGCTTTATATGGCATGATGCAGGGGTGGGTGCATTAGATATTTCCAATTGTTTCATCCTCTTGCTGACCTGGCCCTTTTTCTTTCTACGATGGTATTCTTTGTTTCTTTTCTTTTTGCAGCATTTTCCTTGAATTCTATTTTAGCTGGTAGAAGTATTGTCCCTCTTGCTTTTACGGTTTCCATTTGCATGAAATACCTTTTTCAAAACTTTTATTCACAGTTCATGTATGTCTTTAGAGGTGAAGTGTGTTTCTTACAAACCACATAGAGTTGGCTCTTGTTCTGTCTTCCACTCAGACAACTATTTTTTGCAGGAGAGCTTAGTCCATTCCCGTCCCATGTTGTTACTAACAGGCAAGACTCACTTCTGCACGCTGTCGTGTGATTTACGGTGATTTTGTCTTCCCCTCTTCCTCTTTCCTTCCTCCCTTCCAGGTTAAAAGTGATTTTCTCCTTGGGCTTTAATTCCTTCTTCTTTTTTCTTTTTTTATGCATCTCTGGTAGGCTTTTTGATTTGGGATTACAATGAGGCGTCCAAAAATCATTTTATAACCAATTATTTTAAACATATGACAACTATGTTGACAAATACACTAAAAGTAAACAAAAGATACCTAACATAAATTTCATCCTTTAACTTCACCTCCCCACAAACTTTAACTTTTTCTTATTTCCATTCATATCTTTCTGTACTATCTGTCTCTCAGAAAGTTATAGTTAAGTCGATAGGTTTGACTTTTAGTCTTTCTACTGAAAGTGTTCAGTGGTTTAACTTAATTATACACTGTAATTACGGTACTCTGTATTTTGAATACTTATTATTACTTTGGTGTTTTAAACCATAAGATGATTTCTTTTCTTTTTCTTTTTCTTTTTTTTCAGTTTTTGGCTGGGACTGGGTTTGAACCCAGCACCTCCTGCCTATGTGGCCGGCGCCCTCCTCCTTTGAGCCACAGGTGCTGCCGCCTAAGATGATTTCTTATTGTTCATAACCATCCTTTTCTATCAGATTGGAGACCTTCTTTTAGCTTTTCTTGTACGACAGGTCTAGTGTTCATGAAGTGTCTCAGCTTTTGTTTCTCTGCGGAAGTCTTTATTTCCGTCTCCTGTTTGAAGGATATTTTTGCAAGGTCTCTATATTTTGAATTAGTCATGATACTGTTTTGATTTGTAAGGTGTCCACTGAGAAGTCTGCCACCAGATGTACTGGAAATCTTTCCTGTGTTGTCTCTTTCCCTTAAGATCTTTTCATTGTCTGTGACCTTTGGGAGCTGACTTATCAAAAGTGTTGAAGTAGCATCTGGGTTAGATATGCTTGCTGTTCTGGACCACCCTGCACCTGAATATTCATACCTTAATCTAGGTTTAGAATGTTCTCTTTTATTATATATTTGAATAAACTTTCCACCTCCCCCTAACTTCCTCCTTCTTAAGGCCAATAACACTTAGTTTTTCCCTTTTGAGGTTGTTTTCTAGATTCTGGAAGGCTTTTTGTAAATTCTTTTAATTTTTTTTTTCTCTTCTGACCATGTATTTTCAGGTTGCCTGTCTTCAAACTCAGTCATTATTTCTTCTGATTGGTTTATTGTGTGCTGAGAGGCTCTGACGCTTTTTTTAGTTCATCAATTCAGTTTATAAGCTCCAGAATTCCTGCTTGAATATTTTTTCTTGTTAAGTGCTCTGATAGGCTTCTGAATACCTTCTCTATGTTGTCTTGAAGTTCACAGAGCTTCTTCAGGACGGCTATTTTGAATATCTTATTTGAGAGGTCACATGTCTCCATCTCTCCATGATTGGTCACTGGTACCTTGTATAATTAGTTTGGACAGCCCAAGTTTTTCTGGGTCTCAATGCTTGTGGATATTCACAATTGTCTGGGCATTGAAGAATTAGATATTTATTTTAATTTTTGCAGTCTGGGCTTATTTGAACCCCTCCTTCTTGAAAAGCCTTTCCAGATATGTAAACATAATTCAGTATTATGATCTAAGTTTTTGATTACTGGAATTACGTAAGCAGTGGGAACAGGAGGTAAGCAAACCCAGTTATGCTGTGACTTTTTCAGACACCTGGTAGTACTGGCTTGAGTAAGATACAGGAGAATTCCCTGCATTACCGGGCAAATTCCCTCCCTCCCTTCCCCACTTTCTGTGCTGGGCTGCTAGAATTGGGGGAAGACTGACAAGTGCCACCTGCACCAGGTTACACGTGACAGCAGCCCAGTCCTGCCCAAAGCTCATGGTGAGTATTGCCTGGCTACCTCTGACATTTGTTTAAAACCCAAGAGCTCCTTCGTCAGCAGATAGACAATACTGCCAGGAATGGACACTTTCCTTCAGACCAGTGTGCTTCCTTCTGGCCCAGGATGGAGAAGGATAGGCATTCAGAAATGCCCTCTCCACGAACTAAGCCCCTTTACTTAGAAGCTTCAGGAGTCAGCTGGGTACTTTATTTTACTGTGGATGAACTGCTACTCAAATTGCAAAACAAAGTCCTCTGAACTTGCCCCTTCCCTTTCTCCAAGTGAAAGAGAACTCTCCATAAGCCTTCTTGCCTATATTGGGGAAAGGATAACACAGGCTGCCTTGGCTGCCACCACTGGCTCATCACTGGGTCATTTGCACCCAAGTTCACTGGCTCTGAGTGAGCAGAGTCACAAGAATTTCTGGAGGATTGCAGCTTTTGTGGCCTGTCATACAGATTTAGTCCAGCCCCTAGGCTGCTTTCTATCAGTCAGTGACCAAGGTAGCTGGAATCCAGGCTTGAGGCAAAAGATTTCCCTCTGTCCAGACTGAGGGACAGAGACTACTGGCCTCTGGCTATTGGCTGCATTCTGCCCTTTGCTGGGTTCCTGTGGGTCAGAACAGCTCTCTGTTTCAATACCAAGTTTCACAGTCACTTCGCTCTCCCTCCCCTGGGCACGCAGATTCTCTCTCCACTCGACATGCTGCTCGGGGGGCAGTGCTGGGGAGGAGGGGTGGCACATACAGTGCAAGACTGTCTTTTCTGGTATCTTCAGTGTCTCTGTCCTTGATACACATATAATGTGAAAACCTCTTCTGAAGATGCTTCCTTGCATCTATAGTTGTTAAATCTGGAGTTTATGTGGAGAAATGATCGCTGCAATTTTCTGTTCAACCACCTCGCTCTCTTTTTCCCAGCATCCCATCATTAAAGAAGTGAAAGCAGAAGTAAATTAGGATAATTACATAGAATTACACCTGTCACGTTGCGTGTCCTCCTGTTGACTAGACAAGCGCTTAGATATTAAAACAGGATAAAATATTTTTTTGGCAATAGAGAATGTTATTATTAACAAATAACACTAATAACTGCAAAATCCAAGTGGCCCGTCACACGTGACCAAAGAACAGACTTCGGATTTGTCCCTGTAGTGTAAGCTTCAAATTTTCTAAATGGGTTCTATTAAATTTGCAAACCTAATGTTGCATTAACTTTTACTTAAGTTAATTCTTACCTCCTGTTCCCATTTGTACTCAAAAAGCTCTTAGTCTTGAAATCCTAACCCTATTAAGCAAATCTCTTTCAATAAAACTACTTTCTCGAATTGGATTATTTGCCATACAGTACTTCATTTTCTCTTCCTAAATATTTGATAAACATTATCTGGAACCAATTAACACATTGATCATTTCAATGTTTATTAAAACCCTCTTAATGACTTTTAAAGAAGAAACATGGTTGTGCTTACAAACGTTATATATGGCATTAATCTAAGACATCATGCAGAGAGCAGAGACACTGAAGGCATAATTCATTGGCTGTACAAAATAGAGTTTGTTAGCAGTAAGGTGAAATATTCTCACAGTACTGTTATAAATAAAGTAACAATTTTCTGGTAGAGAAATCAAGACAGCTTAGGGAATTGGTAAGGAGTTATGGGTGAAATTCTCAAAGGGCGCTATAGAGGCCCCAAGAAAGGGCTTAAATGCACTGGACCGAGGAAAGCAGCTGCAACTGATTTAGCAAGTAATAACCCTGAACACCAGGAAGGAAAGAGCACAGAAACAGGAAGCACTTCTGTCTGGCTTCGGTATTTTTCTGAAGGCCAAGGACATGATTCTCCTTAACTTTTGAAATAGTTTTTCTTCTTTAAAAGTATCATTTTCCTTTTAGACTACTAAGCATGTGTCAGTTTTAATACAACCACTTGATGGCTGCCTTCTCAGAAGGGCTTGAGATTGTCTTATTTTAATTGAAACTCAACATTTCCTCTGTCTTCCTCTGCCACACATTTGGAAATACTTTTCATCGCCCGCCTGCTTCACCTTCCCAAGGATGAAGGTACTCAAGTCAACCATTTTGTTCAGAAGCTTCTGGATGGATCTTAGTGGTGACAGGATTAGAAAGAAGCCATGGCAGGTGGTGCAGTGAAGGCTCTTACCTTTGCTCTTTGAGGCAGTTCTCAGGGGAGTAGCTGACAACAACACGCAGCATTATTGTTAAGCCCCCTATGTTAGGGATGATTTTATGCAGTCACTTAAGCAGAACCACCCTAGGCTGCCTGAAACTCAGCAGGAATTGTTTCAGGGACTGGAAAGTCATGGTTCTTCAGGTTCAGACAGCTACGGTGACCTCTTCAAATGCCTCACCAAGATTAGCCTGTCACACCTTGTCAGGTGTTCTGTGCTTTCAG
>NW_003852545.1:3375947-3377657 GCF_000181295.1 Otolemur garnettii
ACAATGCCTAATATAGCTATAATATAGCTAAGAATCAATCCAAATGCTCTGTAAGTTTAGAAATTAGTATTACTATCACTGGAACTTAAAATCTTGGATGTACTGATTATTTATATGCTCTCATACAACACCCTTGGCAATTATACCAAACACAAAGAATGAAACATTCTCTTATGTTTTATATCTCCTACAACATTTAATATATTTCTTTGCACACGGTGATCTTTCAATACACACTTGGCAAATTCAGTCCATTATGAATAGGGCCAGGTAGCTTAATTTTGAGACCTTGGGAGTAGAATTTATGTATTCTTTTCTATAACTCCCAATGTTTTTATTATAAATAATCAATAATTAATGTTTGACTAAACTAGTGAAAATCTTAAAGAATAGCCTTGGCACCTGTAACTCAGTGGTTAGGGCATCAGCCACATGTACCAGGGCTGGTGGGTTCGAACCCAGCCTAGGGCTGCTAAACCAAAATTAAAAAAAAAAAAAAGAAACTTAAACAATAAAGAAATCTTGCTACCCAGTATTTATTACATGTGTTATTTGTTCCAACATATTTGTCTTGCAAAAATATAGTACATAAGTGCAATGTCAAGTTAACCCCGTGTTTGAAGGGGCCATCTGTGATGTTAAGGAAAATTCTTCCTATTGAATCCACAAACTGAGTGGGATTTGAGAGTCTTAGAAAGATGCCTCATGGACAAATTATTAGTTAGTAAGCATTTGTATAATTTAGATTACTCATGAAAATTAATTTTAATATTTCTTGGGGCTTTCAATGTTTTCAAAGTAAGAAACTTAAAAATGGAAATGAATACAAATAAATCACGTTCCAACAATAAGAAGAAAGAGTCACAGTTTAATAAAAAGTTATTGGTGATCCCTGGTTGTGTACACGATTAGGGGTAAAGAAAGTTATTTTTGAATTGACTCTTACGTTATATAACTGCATTTAAAAAGTCTCTCAGTTTATCCCACTTGTAACTCTGCAGAATCAATTTGACTGTTCCAATTTTACAGATAAGAACATTGTACTCAAGGAGATGAAGTCAAGGGCACCTGATCGTAAGTGATGACACAGGGTTATCAAATCAGAGTTTGAGCTGCAAAGCCCATACAATTTTCTACTATGTCAGATTCAGCAATGACTTATAGAGAGTGCTTTCATTTCTAGGCATTATTTAAGTCAAGAAAATTTAGAGGACCTATTGTCTATGCTACTCAGGTTCATTTGGACTAACCATTTTATAGCAGCGATTTAAGTAACAGTGAAATATGGCAGGAGCAATAGTGGATCCTCTGAGGGTAGAAAACACCACCCAAACGGCTCTTTCTAGAAACGAGGGATTAGGATTTGAATCCTCATAAATTCCACTGCAAACGCTTTCATGGCTCCAATGTGCAAGAGGTTATTCTGTTTTGAGGCCCTCTTAATAGCTTTACCTGTTCTTAGCAAGAAGTAATAATTACTGTTTAAGAATGCATTAACTACCTGTGCTGAATAATGACTGAGACTCGCAGGGAGCCTCCACAACCAACATTTAACACCTTGGCTCCGTTTATCCCAGTATCTGCCCTGTATTTAAACAATTTATAGACTGAGCAAAGGAGAGAGAGGATGAAGGGCAGAGGGTCAGCCAGAAAAAGGAGAAAATGGGAAAAGAGACATACGAAGAATGAGCACCAGGGTGAAGGCTTGGG
>NW_003852545.1:3378738-3380544 GCF_000181295.1 Otolemur garnettii
ATAATTGTGTCTATTTCTGAAGATACTTCAGGGCATTGAAGTACCACAGAGTCATCTCTGAATGTATTAATTATCTTTCCTATTATTTGTAATTTCTTTCTTTCTCATAAAAGTCAAGTGGGAAAATAAATTAGTGAGTTGAGCTTTCCAGTAACTCAGGCTCCAGATAAATGAAAGTGTATCATAATTGTATGTATTGTAATTGAAGCAGAAATCATTTCCTCAGATACAAGATTAGAGTAAATGACCTCTAACTTTCTAATTCCACTGCGAAGAGTTCTGTGAGCCACACACACACAGTTCAGAGTTTCTCAACACTGTTTTTGATGATTGGTTTCCTATAGTCACATTTAAAACTTGGATTTCCTCTCCTGTGTCAAATACCCAAGTTAATAAAGAACTTTGAAGATGATTCTAATATTTTTTATTCATATGATAGTAAGTCTGAAGGATTTTCTTTAAACTCTGATGAGTCCCTGTAGACCCTATAATCACCAAGAGAATATATTAATGCTGTTTCCTTCCCTATTCTGAAAACCAAGAGAATTTTGTACATTTAATATGCATTTTGGGGCCCAGAATTTGTTTTTCAAGGGAGAGATATGGGGTTGGTAATTATTACTACCAAAGACATTTTACAGAAAATACAAGAAAATTACATACTCCAAATTCAATTTCAGAACAAGTTTTCATCACTTAATTTTATTTTTTATAATTACCTAAGGTGTGGACAGCACAGTTGGTGACCTCCAGTATGCAGAAGTGAACAAAATATTTAAAAAGTCCTATCTTTAAGGAGTTTATATTTTGGTTACTGTATTGCAATTCTAAGTCTCCAAGATAAGTTAATGTTTTATTTATGGGTCATTTTGTTTTAGAATCTCTTTTTATGATTTTCATTATTTGGTTTTGTTTTCACATTTTCCGTCACATAACATGGAAATTATGTCAATTATTCATTAGAAACAATTGGAATGTTTTTCCCAGTTCAAAAAAATCACTGACCTTCAGACTCTTTAAACCTGTAAGTAAACCAGGATTGGACACAACAGCACTCTATAGAATTATATGCTATTTCCAAATTTAATATTTACTCAAAGGATAAAGGGAGTAGAGAAAGCTTTCCATGGCGATTTTCAGATTAGTTGAAAGATTATAAAATAGCTGACATACAGTGCACTCACAACAAGTAAAATATTTGCACTGGTCATAATAAAAGAAAAAAACCTGTTTGCCCTCTCTCTGGAATAAAGCTGGTATACAGCATTTGTAGCCATACTGTCATTAATTTCTCTTGAGAGCAGAGAACTTTATAACTCACTTATGGCTCTGGTTGCCACTGAATTGTATGGTTTTTCCTTTATTTGCACACAGCACTTGCCTCTCTGCCCACCAGTGACTGGTCCCCCTAACAAGGCCGTGTGCACCGGTGACTCTGCCATGGTGGGACTGGGTTTCCTCTGGCCCCACCAAATGTTGAAGGATTCTTACTCCACCTGATAGAATTCTTAAAACAATATTTAGGTAATTGGGTTTTTTAAAGGACTTCTTTTCTCAACTGCCGATGCATATAATAAAACAGACATAAACCCTACTACAAGTAGCAAAGCTAACACGTAACTTGCACCATGAAAACACAAAACTACAAGTTTAATGTTAAACATGGGAACTTTCCATTAATAATGGCAGAAGATATTTTTCTCTTCCAAAGGCAAAGTTAAGACAGTGTCCCTGCTCGAAGCCTGTGGCTCAGTGAGTAGGGCGCCAGCCACATACACCAGAGCTGGCAGTTCGAACCCAGTCCAG
>NW_003852545.1:3382377-3423986 GCF_000181295.1 Otolemur garnettii
ATAAATTAAGAGTTTTATTTTAAATAAACTTCAAATAAAAGAATTAACTGTCAGCAATAGTTTCCAAATAATTACTACACAAAGTCCAAGATAGCTCAGTCTCAGTCTAGAAAACTGAAATTTCTTCCTGTTTCACCTGATCATAGATTTGATTAATAATCATTTGATGGATAGAAAAATCTTAACCTAAAACACATTTCTCCTTTATGATACTTGGATTTGGATGTCCTTGGTACTTAGATTAGAGGGCCTTAACATTTTTAAAGAAAAGTGTTCAATGGATTATAAACAAAAAAGTACTCACATTTTTTATAGGATTTTTTTTTTCTATCAACAGCTTTGAAGTTGGGTCTCTAGAGGTAATATTTGCAAATGTTCTCTGTGCTAGAAATTTTACTATAAATAAAAATTTCAGTACTCAATAAACATACCGACACCACTGCCACCCTAACTGACCTGATGGCTAACAATTGACTAATCATTTAAATAGAGAATGGCATCCATGTTGAATATGGTACTATGAGGTGGCAAAGGGAGACCTCAGTGCAGGTGTTCAGGGAGTAATGAGAGGGTCAAATAAAGGAAATCTTGTCTGGAAACACAGCTCTGGGGATCATAAACATCTATACATCAGGTTCAGTTATTAGAACAGATAAAATGGGTTGTCTTGATGACAAGGTCAAGTTCAAAGCCATGGATTTGTGCTCACTAGCCTGTTTCTTTCGGGGTCCATAGCCTACAACTGACCCATTAAATGGTTGGATTCAGCCAGGGTTAGGTTTTTGCCAGGTGGTTATTATGAAAAAAGGGGGGAGGGGTACAAATAATAATGAGAGAGAAGGGATTGAGATAATGAACTTTTTAAAGAAGGATGTGAAGGTGGAATAGAGCTATTCAAAGAGGCAGAAAGAAGAAGAGCCACAGACCCGAGGCATCAAAGATTCCCAGACTAAGTATTTTGGGAACCTTTGGGTGAAAAAGTAAAATCTATTTGAGTTTATGGTCAGATTTTTGTCTGCAAAATATGTAACCTCAGAGGTGATAAACTTAAGTGCGATCATAAGGATAAGGCTCCTGTGTTTTCGTAGTAGCCTGTATGTAATTCTACTCGCGCACTTGTCTAGAGTAGAATTGTGTATGATTGTGTAGTCGTTGGTTTTATGTGGTTTTATGTGGTTTTCTTCTTGACAACAATGGGAGTCACTGCAAAGTAGGAAAAACAACTTATTTATATCTATTTCCTGGCTCTGGAAAGATGTCCAATATGAGCTTTAATTGCTAGAATTTAATTAATGAACTACCAATTTTTAAGCTTAACTGTATGGTGTGGGTATAGGTGTATGTGTGTATCTATCTATCATGCATGCATGTGTATATGGTGTCATACTGAGTGTCATTACATATAGCCAGCTAAATTTAGTTTCTTTAAATATGGACAATATACCAGTATTTACTCCAAGGCAGTCATCATATACTTTGCAGTACTACATAAAAAACACTTTAAATCACTGGTCTCTTAGTGGAAATGTCTGATGATCTCATTATGCATTCCTCTCTATATAAATTGTATAGTCATTGTGTAAAAACTTTACCTCTTTTATTATTATTTTGTATTTTCCAGGTGGGCAATATTTTCTAACTATAAATTTTATAATTAATCCTCTGAGCTCTCAAATTTTCCATGGAAGGAAAAAAAAGTTGACTTCTTCTTAGCTCTTACGCGTTTGTTGAGACAAAAGCTTGTCTTATCTCTTGATTTTAACATGTTCTATTATAAATAGTACTCTTAAAATATTTCCGGTATGGACTTAGAATTTATTGCAATTTAATCATCATAAGAGTAACTGAATGTGGAAAGTTTTATTTTAAATATATAAATTACAGTCCATTATATCTGTGGGAAATAGCCTAAGAGAGTGAAATCGAATAAAATTCTAATTCTCATATTACAGCCTTAATCAGCCAACTTCTGCTATTTCCAAAGTATAAAAAGGTGCGAAATATTTGAAAATTTTTTTCTTTTATTTTCTTGAATTATACTTTATTTAACATTAAAAGCTTAGTTGGAAGTATTTATAAAATTATCACCTTTAGAAATAGATTAGTTCTCTCTTACAGCTAATAACAAATTAAATGTCTAAAAACTCTTGCCATGCATATTGTTACATAAACTAAATAATAATTCCAGAGTATATTGTATTTCCAGTTGTCCAAGCATCTGATTAACAGTGAAAAATTCTACCCATGAAGTGACTGGTCCACCAATGCCTACCAATAAGGCAAATATTTGATTTCAATGTTTACAGCAATTATTTTTAATTGTCTGACGAGTAAGCTGATGTCTTAGGGTTCAGTAATAGTTGTTTATTGACATAGCCTTTTTAAGAATAATCTTTACTGATATCTGGATTGGCTTGAATACAGGTTGCATCTTAGTAGAATGCTTCTAAAATTGTTCATTTTACACGTGTTTTCTAGTTTTGAGTGAAGTTAGAACTAACTGTGGACAGCTAGGTTGTATTTATGACATCTTTGTAAGGAGTTTATGCATGGTTCAACAAATATGTTTACTTTCCTTATAGGATATATAGTTATTCAAAATTTGAGTTTTAAATGGACTGAATGCAAACTAGAAAACAAAAGTTGCTTCCAGAAGGGGATTGAGTGGAATTACTGTGTAGTGTTGGATACGGCAAGTAAATAAGAAAATTCTGTGTGTGTGAGTATGTGTGTGTGTGTATGTCGTGTATGATATCCAGGAAATCTGTTATTTACCGGGGTGATGATATTTATGCACCTTCCAAAAGTTGAAAGACACAGTCGATATGATCCTAACACACGGAATATGGCCAAAGTGAATAATTTGGTCCCAGAACTGCAATGTTACATGAGTTGGAACCATGTGTATATATCTGTCATTCATTGGTTTGTGAAAGTTTAATTTCCACATTACCTAAGCCTAAATATAGATCATCTTTTGTTTTTGTTTGCCTTTATTGATGGGCTTTCTGTGATGCTCTCTCCCAGATATCAAAATAAACTGTTGGAAATTGAAAAAAGCTATGAATTCAATCCAATAACCATGTTAAAGTACACGACCCGCCCGCTTCCTTTCGTGGAACTCTACCTCCGCTCCCCCCACTCACTGCTCACATAAACACACACAGCCCCGCTCTTTCATTGCGTCTTCCTCTCTCTGTTTCGCTCTTACCTATTTATCTCAGCCCATGGTTTAAAGGACTACACCTGACGGTATAATATATTTGATGCAAAAGAATCTGTGAGTCTCTTAACACGAGGAAGGCTGCCACAGCAGGCCATGTGACAATAAGAGCGCACGAGCCTTTCCCCGGGCTGCGTGTATGTCATACGTCCCTCTCGGCCCAGCCCCACCACCCTGGGACCGCTTCGCGTGTTTGCACGTGTTCTGAGACAGCGCCCTGGCCGTGGCACTGTCCTCCTCCTGATTGTCATGTCAACACTGAGGTTTCTTCTAGTGTTATCATGCGGAGTGAACTTTGGAAGTGCATTTCCTGAATGGAAAGAATAGGGTGACACCACAAGGGATTGATTTGTGATTATTTGTAAAACATAACTAAGATTCTCAGAGGTGGTTGAAAGGCATTTCCAGAAGACAGCAGAGACTCCAGTGTGGAGTCACTGGCTGAACTCACATCGCCTCCAAGGACCTATTTCCTGGGATGCAGCAAACGTTCCTTGTACCGAGGCATCTTATTTTTATCACTGATTTACAGTTTCATGTTGAATAAGTCCAAGCTCATTCATTTACATCTTTTACATTTTTTATATCTCCAGTTCTCACAAGTACAATTAGAACATATTTTTCCCCCATTAACTACCGTTATTTTTTCCTGGCCTAACCACACGCTAGCTTCACAGGAAGGCAACAGACAAAGGAAACGCTTTCAAATGCATTGCCTTTTCCAAAGAAGCATGTCCGCAAATTTAATCTCCCTCCTTCACTGTTTTACCATGTACCAAGCAATCGAGAAAACAGTAAATATGTATTAATTTCTTAAAACTCAGAAAATAGAAGAGTATATAATTGGCTTATTTTTAACAGAGAGAAGAAAATAATTTTCTGAATACTTACACTGGCCCTGCTAAACAATTTAAACAAATATAATAAAGAGCTGTATGAACCCAGCTCCAAGAGGGACTCTACGTAACGAACACAAATCCTGCAATGTAGTTGTTTGTACCTTCACATTAACCTGAACTTAAAAACAAACAAAAAAAGCTGTTATAAAGACTTAAGTGAGGTTTAAAGTTTATTTGCTAATGGGCATGTGTCTGTGAATAGACCACAATTTAAATATTCATAGATCCTTTACCACCAGAGAAAGGAAACAGAATAGCCAAGTAGTGTTAAAGAAACTACTTCACCGTTTTTACTTCATCTTATTTACACTCAAGTTTTACTTCATCTTATTTACACTCAAGTTTTCACGTGAAAAATAACATAATCATCGTCAGAGTTTACAACAAAATGCTGCTGCTGCAGATTGGAATTGAGTTCTTCTGAAAGCAAGGGAAACATTTATATTAGTACACATATTCCAACAACAATTTATATGGATTCTGATAAATATGTCAACTTTAGTTTCCTTCTCACATATGATACATGAAATTAGATTTAACCATGTTAATAGTGAAGTTTTTTGTATGCTTATTACTATAGTTTATGAAATACAAGCAGTACCAGATAATTAGTTTAAAACCATTCGACAACACAAATATTCTTCTAAATATGATACATAATAGGCCTCATTCAGCCAAGATTACAGTGCAGCTAGATCATTATTTCTGACATTCAGCACTCAACATCCAACTTCATTGCTGAAGACGCTTTTCACAGAAGCTAAACACTTGAAAATAACAATTGTGGTATCAGAGCAATCATGAATAAAGCATGAAGTTGGAATTTACATTTCTCATTAGTGAAACTGCTTGTTTTCTTCTGAAGAATGTTGTTTATTTGGGTAAATAATACAAAGCCCTGGCTTTATAGGATTCCTGTGCAATTGGAAAGTTTCTGGAATTAACTCCTTAGCCAGTGGATATGAAAATTTAGATGCCCAGATTACTTACCACCTGGCAGCCCGCTTTCTTCCTCCAAAAATAATTGTTATAAATGCAAAGAACAAAAGGAAAGGTCCTATCAGTTAACATTGTATAGAGAGCTATTTGTTAGTATGGACTCCCCCAAACCCCGTCGAGCTGTACTCACTTTCCATTCTCCCACTCCCTACCGTGGTCCATCCCCAACAAGGACAGAGGACTTCCTCAGGCGCCTGCTAGCTCTGTGTGTAATTGGAGAAATTCATGAATATTTATAAGTGCAACTGATGAACAACAACAAAAAAGCCACAATGCTTCAATGTGAATGTGAAATTTCACAATACTTTCTGTGACATTTGCTTGTCTGCTTACATTTATTCCACCATGAATGTTCACAAATGGCTTCTTATTCTGTCAAAACCAAGCATCATTTCAAGTCCCCTTCCTAGTTAGTCTTTGCCTCTTTGATGTTTTATAATAAAAATTGATTTTCTGTTCCAAAGAGCACTTCCAAAGTAAAAATAGTTAAGCAATATACAAACAAAGTGTTTTTGACAATCTTATACACATATATTTTACAGGATTGAAGAAATCCACCTTTTCATAGCAGTTGCCCTTGAGATTTACAATACAGAGAAGCTAGAACCCAATGTGCTCAACTCTAATATGAAGGCAGTAGATGATCTAATACAAGGGGGGGAGCAGAGAGGGGCAGTGAGTTCAGGGGGTATGGCACGCTCTTGTGGGTGCGGCACCATTATGAGGGACTTTACCTAACACACGCAATTAATATGACCTCATTCTTTGTACCTCAATGGATCCCAAACTCTTTGTACCTCCAATTGTTCGCAAACAATTTTTAAAAAAAGATTATAAGCAATCTAACAAGAAATCTTTATTTGGTTCCTCGGACTGTAGAGAAAGAGTGAGTCTGAAAATGCTCTGATGATTGCCATCCTTTACAATGTTAAATTCCCCAAGAAATGTAATTGTCAAATACAGGCCTAGAAAAATCTTAGCTTACAAAAAATAAAAAAGTAAAATATCGACTGATACTTAACAAGACTCTCCTTGGAAGCAGTGAAAGACGCCTCTTCTTCTGGATAGAATTTTTCTTTCCTGATCTGCCTTAGAGATCTTTCCTACATTTTCCCCCCGTCTATATCTCAAGATTGTTTCTTTATACATTTTCTTCTATAATAATAAAAATAATGGCTGACAATTATTATGAACTTACTCTATGCCAGATATTTTTTCTAGTTCTTTTTTTTTTAATGTATTGTTTCACTTACGCTTACGATACAATCAGCAGAGTTTGTCAATTTTGGTGCAGTTGACATTTTAAGTAAGCTAATTTTTTGTTGTACTGAACTACCCTGTGCATCATAAGAATTTAGTAGTATCTACCTGGTAAATGTTAGTAACACCCTTTCTTCAATTGTGACAATAAAAAAAAAAAAAGCCCTCAAACACTGCCAAGTGGGTTCTGGAGAGCAAAATCACCCCCATTTGGGAGCCAGTGATCTAAAGCAATAGATATTATCATCACTCCCATTCAATAAGCTGAATTCTTTTTGCTTAGTGAGATGTTAATTTAGGTACTAAATGTCACCAAGCAAAAAGAATTAGGACTCAAACCATGACACTGTCTTTAGAGTCCGCCCTCTTATCTGTTAACCCCGCGTTGACAATCCCAAATTTAACTCTCCCATGTGGGAGGGGCTCAGCCCTGCAGGGATGCCAACACTTATTCACTGATTCCCACATTAGGATTGCACACGCTATAACAGAGAGATAAACTAGTCAAGATACTGTCTTTTTATGGGTAGCAGGTTGAAATATTCATCAGCCTGTACCCATCTATCAACCATGCTGACAGAAACCACTGGAAAGAGAACATCAGGCTTTTTGGGGCTTATGCTATTGAGGGAGAGGAGACAAATAAATGTGTGTTGACCATAAGGGAAAACAGAATGGGAGGACTGTTTTACCTGTGGGGGTCATAGTAGGCTTTTTTGATAAGGTGACACCTGAGCCCAGACTTAAGGAATAAGGTGGAGAGTCATAAAAGGAATATCTTTCTTTCTTTTTTAAAGAGAGATGGTCTTGTTGTCTTGCCCAAGCTGGTCTTGAATTCTTGATTCAAATAACTCTTTCCTCTCAGCCTTTCAAGTAGCTGAGGATTCAGATGTGAGTCATTCACCTGGGGAAATTCCCACACAGTCCACCAGAAAAGTCCAAGGGCTGTTTGTGCCCCCAAGGACAGTGGATAAAGAAAACAGGATTTTGCACACTATGGAGTGTCCCTAAGGGCAGGGAGCAAATCATAGCTTTCACATTCAAGAGAGAAATGTAGCCTGACAATGGCTCCTAGGAGAACAAGTTTATATTGTGCAGGATTATGCAAAGTTAACACGAAACCAGAGATGACTGTCGTTTGTCTGAATTTAACACATTAACACTTCAATTTGCAAAATATATTGAGAAGTCAGAAAAATCAGTCTAGACATGAGTCTATTCACAATAATCTTGTGTAGATAGGAAGTGTGTACAGGTAGAATCAATAGTCAAATCTTTTGCTCACTCCATCATAAACGTCAATGGATTTAAACTCACATTTAACTCCACACAAACTGATCTTGAATTTTCTTAATAAAATGTCAAATGAATTCTCCACTTGGGTCTTTAATTTTCAGAGTAATTTCAGTTTTAAAAATGATGAACTATAGGCCCATTGCGGTGGCTCACACCTGTAATCCTAGCATTCTGAGAAGCTGAGATCATGGATTGCTTGAGTTCAGGAGTTCAAGACCAGTGTGAGCAAGAGCAAGACCCAGTCTCTACCCAAAATAGAAAACATTAGTTGAGTTGTGGCAGGAGCCTGTGGTCCCAGCTACTCAGGAGGGTGAGGCAAGAGGATCACTTGAGTCCAGGAGTTTGAGGTTGCTGTGAGCTATAATGCCATCTTGGTAAATAGATGAGTACTTTTAAATAAAAAGAAAATATTATTTAGAACTATTTTCATGTTTTATGAGAACATATAATGTCATTTCATATTCTTAAACATAGTAGCATAAGTATTTATTATTACGGATGTGAAAAACTCTTACAAACTCGATTTATCACTATCAGTTAGATTATTCAACTAAAATGACAACCTTTGATTACTCTAAATCCCATATTATTATAAACGAAGAATAAATTCAATATTCCATGTTGTCATTTTAATATTAATTACAGCCATTTTTATACAAAAGAAATAAACATATGTTAAAGATTCATTTACTCTTTTTAATTAAAAATTCTCAACCCAATACATAGAGGGAAAAAAAAAACGATTAAATAATTAACTTTTTTCTTTCTTTGGAGATCCCTCTGCATTTTAATTTACATGTTGATTATGTAGCCAGGAAGTCTCCCATGCTAAATTTGATTAAGCACAGCAGAAAGTGCCTTAAAATGAATAGATAGCTGAAACTGGAGAACACATTTTGGCTAATTGTGTTAATGAACTACCCTGATGAGGCTTGTTTAGTACAAAGGCCCCCCTGATCTTTTTATTGACTGTAAAACAGAATACTTCTAATATCTGCAGAGTTCTACTCCATTTTTACATTTTTTTTTTTTTTTTTTAGAGCTAAACACTCAAACCACTTAAATACTTTAGAAAATAATGGATAATGGAATGAGTAAAAGATCTGGGCATCAGCTCAGCGGTGAAACCACTGCTTTTAGTTTATTGGAGAACTCTCACATTGAAGCCACAAGTGTTTTTTAATTACTTCCTTTTTATCCCAGACTAAGATAGATACTTGTGGAGAAATTCACAAAAAGTACAAATTATATAGCCCACATAATTATGTGTAAGGACTCAAGCTTATATGGCAGGAGAAAATACAAAAGCAGAACCTGATGATATCTGATAATAAGTTGAATAGTATAATCTAATGTGTGGCATTTTCAACAGCCAAGCCAAAAAGACATTGATGGTTTGGTGTAAGAAGATGCACCCTGGTCTGTGAGAAGTGTATTATTTGTCAGTGCAATGCAAAAATTTCCTGTGTCTATTCAATATTTAAATTCTACTTCTCTAATTATCTAAAGCATTGAAAGGATAGTAAAGCTGTTTAATAATTATTTAAATTAATTTATTTTGAATAAAGTCATTATGGAAGACTTCATGGCTAGGCAGTATCTCAAAACTGCCTGCGTCTGTGTGTGTGTCTGTGTTTAAATTATACTTTTATTATTATTATTATTATTATTATTATTTGGCAGTTTTTTGGCTGCGGCTGGGTTTGAACTCACCACTTCCAGCATAGGAGGCCAGCATCCTACTCCTTTGAGCCACAGGCACCTCCCTTATACTAATTTTTTAAAAAAGAAACTTTCAACGTAGATAGAAAATAGAGCCATTATAGGCCCTGTGCAACGCTCATGCCTGTAATCCTAGCACTCTAAGAGGCTGAGGTGGGTGGATTGCCTGAGCTCAGGAGTTGAAGACCAGTCTGAGCAAGAGCAAGTGATAGCACCACGCCAGTCTCTAAGAATAGCTGTGTGTTGGGTGGGTGTCTGTAGCTCCAGCTACTCGGGAGGTGAGCTGTGATGCCATGGCACTCTACTAAGAGCAACAAAGGGAAACTCAGTCTTCCTTCCCACCCTACCCCCCCAAAAATAGAACCATTAGTACATTTTGTCAAGAATTCAAGCCATGCCTTTCCAATTAAATCGGGAGGATTTGCCCTGACACAGGTTATGGTATAAGTAAAAGACAACTTTGTATAACTTCAAGTAAAGATGATAATTATGGACAGCGGTATATTAAGTTGTCTTTTAAATGCAGAACATCAGCAAAGGAAGAAAATACCTTGATGTAATTTTGATGTTGATAAAATCTTGTACACAGTAAACTTGTAAAGCTAAAATATATTTGTGTGCTTAATCATTAGAAAACACAGGCAAACTGCAGAGGTAATAAGTTTTGACTAAGGGCATTACAAATGATTTTTTAATAACTTCTCTGATACATTCTTCTATATGTTGTAAAATTTCTATAATCCACCTTATTTTATTACATTTGCGCATATATATTTTTTAATTAATACATCTCCTTGGTAAAATAATCGTATGGATAGTGAACTTTTTAAAAATCTTGATATTTATGCATAGTTCTGCTATAAATTACTTTTAATATTTTAATAATCTACTCTTTGGTCCATTTCTTATGTCCATAAATAGTGAACAATAATCAGTAAGAACTTTGTAAACTGAATATTCCAAAGTCTATTTATTTTCAACAGTTCTTCACATCTCTCCTCCCTATTCTAAACATCAGTCACATACATTCACATAAAAATAAAACTCAAATGTATTTCTCCCCCAAAATACGTTTTCAAGACAGATTACTTTTGCATTCTTTTCAATAACTAGAAATAAAATTTGTCTGTAAAATCTCATTCAAAATTTATATTTGAGAGTATATTGTTTTTACTATGTAAACATTGTTATTGTAGAACCAGTTATATATTTGGCTACGCATTATTTCCTTTTTTTTATTTCTTATAGCATAACTGTGTACATTAATGCAATCATGGGGTACAGTGTGCTGTTTTCATATACATTTTGAAATACTCTCATCAAACTGGTTAACATAACCTTCATGTCATTTTCTTAGTTATTGAGTCAAGATGTTCATACTCTGCTTTTAGATTCACTTGTACCCTTGTAATATTAACCATAGAGGTGACCCCACCAATCACCCTCCCTCCTCCATCTTCCCCCCTCACCTCCCCTCTCCCACCCCCTTCCCATATTCTAAGGCTATAATTACTATGCAGCCCTAAAGAAGGATGGAGACTTTACCTCCTTCATGCTTATATGGATGGAATTAGAAAATGTTCTTCTTAGCAACGTATCTCAAGAATGGAAGAAAAAGTATCCGGTGTACACAGCCCTATTTTGAAACTAATTCATAGCTTTTATAGGAATGTCGTAACCTAATTACGTATTATTTCCTATGGTTCTAATCATCTAATGCATTGAATTGACACATCCATGTTTAGGTAATTTTACGATTCCAGTGTTCTGTCGTCCCCAACCCCTGGGCAGCAAACCAGGCCCAGCCTGTGGAATGTTAGGAATCAGGCTGCATATCAGGAGGCAGGTGGGGCCGGGTGGGGAGCTGGGGAGGACTAAAGGTGGGAAAGTGTAATTCAAATAAGCTTTATTTGAATTTGTATTGCCCCTCTCCCCCATTGCTCACATCACAGTTGAGCTCTGACTCTTGTCAGGTCACTGGTGATGGCATTAGATTCTCACAGGAGCACGAATCCTACTGTAAACTCACATGCCAGGGATGTAGATTGCACGTTCATTATGAAAATCTAACGCCTGATGATTTGAAGTGGAGCTGAGACAGCAATGCCAGCACTGGGCAGTGGCTGTAAATATAGATAGAGGTTTGACTGCAGAGAGACCTTAATAAATTAAATTAATACACCTCCTTGATAAAATAATTATCATAGGTATGGTGAACTTAATATTGCTATTTATATATAGTTCTCCCATAAATTTTTTTTTTAAATTTTAATAATCTACTATTTAGTCTATGCCTCCCACACCACTCATCCATAGAAGAAATTGTCACACGGGAAATCAGTCCCTGGTGCCCAAAGGCTTAGAGACTCCTGATCTGTGTGTGCTACTTAAAGATACTTAAAGAGAATGATCATAAAGTGTAGGTCCAGTGCATTTTCCATTATTATGTACAAAGTAGTTATTTATTCTTCAAATCCTTATTTTGTACCTAGTATGTGACAAATAATGGCTCCATAGCCAAATGTTTGGAAATCACGCAATGTTAACAGTTTGATTCACATTCAGAACATAAAAACTTCTTTTTTTGATATTGCTGTTTTAGCCTATATTTTGGTTGCCTGTTTTTTCCTCCATTATTGGGAGATGTTATGCATGTTTTCCTCCTCACTTCCCCAGTACGTTAATTTTATGATAATTGTCTCGCTACCTTGATCTCTAAAACCTTACTTTCTATGACATGATACCACTGTTCTGCTCTCACTTAGATTGATGTGTTTGAAGCTAACAACACATATGTCTACCTGGATTCTTGTACAGACTGGTTGGTTCTGCTGCTCGTGGATTTCATGAGTTTGTTTCACTTTTTATATATATATTTAGAACAGATCCTTAAAAATCTTTGTCTAAAAAATGGCACAAATTTTTTGTGTGTTTTGGGAGGCCCCAGCTAATTTGCCACTCTAGTGTCAGAGAGACTAGCAGTCCCCTCCTAGTGGGAAAGGAGGGAGATGGACTGGGCTGTTTAGAGCGTCCCTCTCATGGGACGTGTCATGGGACACTTCTTTTTTGTTGTTTGTTTGTTTGTTTGAGACAGAGTCTCACTATTTTGCCCTCTGTAGAGCACTGTGATGTCACAGCTCACAGCAACCTCTGACTCTTGGGCTTAAGCAATTCTCTTGCCTCAGCCTCCCAAGTACCTGGGACTACAGGTGCCCGCCACAATGCCCAGCTATTTTTGTTGTTGTAGTTGTCACTGTTGTTTAGCAGGCCCAGGTTGGGTTTGAACCTGCCAGTCCTGGTGTACGTGGCCAGTGCCCTAACCACTGAGCTGTGGGCACAGACACTCATGGGACACTTCTTTTACCTGGCTAATAGAATGAGTTCATCAGCTAACAACCAACAGGCCCTTCACATGGGGAATTTTTTCAGTGGGCAGACATCTAGTGGATTTTGTTGGCTTTGTGTCTAGCTTACCTGGTGATTACCAGTGTGTTGGGAGCTAGACCTTGTGTTTCCCTGATATCCTAGGGAAGGCCTTGCCTGGGATAACCCCTATGTTTTCAAATGAAAGGTGAAAATTCACCATCACCACCATAGGAAATAAATTAAAAGATTTTAACTTAAAAGATTATGGACAAGGAAGGATTAATAAATCTGGAGGGAAGTCCTCTGTCCCTGGGTTACAGGAGACAGGAAGGAAGCCAGGCAGAGATAGAGAAAAGCATGTGGTACTAGCAGTGTAGAAGGAATTAGGGTGTGGGGAGCAAGTACCTGAATGGTCCATTTAACAGAAATGGGATAAAGCAGGGGCTCCAGCGTGTTAGGTGAGAGAAACGCACCTGAGTTGTTATCTCTGGGCACCTGCTGAGCCATTTGGGTGTGGGACAGAACTGGAAAGTGCCTCTGTGGTGACTGGGTCTAAAAGGAGAAAGCTAAACTTCTATTCAAAATGGCTGCTGAGACAACATAAATTTATAAAAGTTCACTACTGGAGTCAACTACTTAAATCTTTCTCAAAAAGTCATAATAATTGTACTTACTAAACATGGAACATAATATATATATATATATAATCCATTCCTGAGTATCATGTTTTCTTAATAAAACCCACTTATTTTAACATTGATATTAATTAAAACACTTCATGTTACTATGTAAGAATCATGTTTCTCTCTTAATATCTACATCATTTTTTATGTCCAAAATTTTCACTCATTTTCTTCTATAATAAATTAGAATCCTCAATGACACTTGAATGTATTTCCTGAGAATGAAAAATGCCATCGTCTCCTCCATCCCTACTCAACTCAAACCAAAATCTTTATATACACTGTCCAGTCACAGTTTAACATGAGAATATAATGCAAAATTTGGGATATGGTACAGTTACTTGAATAGTGTCTATGAAGGCTGAGGGCATAGAAAGAGCGTAGCTAGCCTATAATTGCTATCATTGCGAAACCTTAGGAAAAAGAAAATGTTTTTCATGAAGATAATGTCAGCAAACTTATAACCTTGAAACAAATTAATTAACAGTAAGGAGAGGATAGATGTACTGTTATCTTAAGTAATTAGAAAGATTAAATACTGTAACCAGAATGATGAACAAATTTCAATGACCTCTATATGCTTTTGTATAATCCTCTCCCTCAACTACCCGAACTTTTGAGCTATTTCCCAGAAAATGTGGATTTTCGGATAGACAAAGGGGCTGAGATGCTGCAGTCCCCGGGGTAGACTTCCTGTTCCCAAATTCACCCTCCCTTATGACCTAATCCCAATACCTGTGGTCTCCAGTTGGTTGTACCATGACCCGCCTAAAGCCACGTGCCCTCTCCTTTCAAAGCCAGTGATCTCTGCAACTCAGTGAGGGGGATTTCAGGCAGTGTCTACATTCTCCTGACAAGACAGCTTTCATAGTAAAATTCCTTTCTTCCTTGGAAACATTCATTGCCTCAATCACTGGTGTTTGTGTGATGAGTAACTGGACCTGGTTGGAAACCCTCCTTCCAGTTTGGACAAGGTCACAAAGTCGATAATCCTTAACATTAAAACCGAATCACTTGTAACTGTTTGTTTTTCAATATTTCATAACTTCCTTTAAACTCAGAACACTTTGAAGATAAACACTTTCCAGAGGCCGGAGTAGGCATGCACTTTCACTGCATCATTTTTAAAAGTGTCCTATTAATAACGTGTTTGGACATTGAAGAGCCATCTGTTACTCATTAATTTTAATAAATTGGGATTCTCTGTGCCTAGGTGTCTTCTAACTTGTAGGGGAAATGTATTCCTCGGTGACTTATTTTTAGCCAGCAGTTAATACTCCTTAAAGATGTAACCATTTGAGAGCCATACACTCTGTTTCCAGACCTTTACTGACCCAGGAGTGCAGAAAACGTCACAACTAGACATTAAGATAATGAGACTTGTTGTTTCCTTTCTTAAATGTTAACATAAATCACAATTTCCATGGAATATAACGGAATGAGATTTTTATGTAACATTCTGAATATCACATATAAATTCATGAATTCTTAGCATCCTTCAACATAGGGACAGGCATTGTACTCAAGATAGCAATCAGGGGAAAGGAAAGGATATGAGAATCAGAAAAATGCCAAAAAGATGACTAAAAGGAAATTCATTTGCTCTTGAAAGAAAGGAAAACATTGAATCAAAAAGAGCCCACATATTACACATAAGAAATTTTATTTGGGTAATATACGTGCAAAGCTGTTTACCCAGATAAACTTAAAGAGATATTTGGGAACTGCAGGGTTCATTTTGTGCCAGGTACACATGCCAGCGCCTTCCTAGGCTCGTTGTAAAATTAAATGAGAATGCATCGAAGGCACTTATCACCCTGCCTGCCTCGTATTAAGCAGTCAATAAATGCTAGCTCTGATGATTTTTTATAGTGATCATTATTCTAGAGGCCTGAAATGAATAATTTGGAAGTATATTCATTAATGAATTAATGAAACAAATGCAGAAATGTTTACATCATTGAAAAATTTATTGAATCATGTGTGGTAGTTATCCAGGCAATTCAGTTGAGAATGTGCACTGGGGAATGAGATTATTTGGTTTGGCTGTCATACCCTGAGATAATTAGTTGGATAATTGACAAATATGCCTGTTCTTTCATATCAGCCAGCAGCTTGGAACGGATTTGTAATAGTGGAGTCAGTGGACTTCTTTTCTATAATATTGCTAGTGGGGAAAAAAATAGATATATATGTTCATTCTAAAATACAACTAGAGACCTCATAATGTTCTTATTACCTAGAAAGGAAATAGGACTAGTATCCATCTGGTCATGCATTGTGTTTTCTAGTTCTATCTAATGACTGTCTTAGACTGTTAAGAGTACATTGATTTTGTTATTGTAGGAAAAGTCATAAGCTTTGAATTATATATACTGAAAATGCAAGAACACGATGAAAAACTTGTCCCCTTTTGCGATGATTTTTGAATGTGTTTCTGATGAGAACAGCGCTGTGGCCTGGTCATCTTGATCGCATAGTTATTTCTCTCCGCGAAAACTCTACAGTTGCCATTAAGGCTTATAAATTAGCCTCTTGCAAAATTAATTTGGTTTTATCAGTTCCCCAGGACCTGATTTCTAGTGAATTGGAAAATGTCTCTTTCCTGTAGCTGGGAAGCTGCGATATAGTTTCAGAATCAACTGCCTGGTATAGATAGCTCACCACCCACCTCCCACTCATGAAATGGCGGGGAATAATCCTCTTATAACTGAAGATGTGTGGCTCCCTTTATGAAAGCTGTAGGCCTGCCAATCACAATGGAACTCGGACTGAGCAGGAGCACCCTAGGTCAGCAGCAGGTTTCGAATGTTTTCTTTTTTGTGGTTATTAGGGAGAGAACAAGTTGGGCAATTGACCAGCTCCCTGCAGAAAAGATGTCTCTCTCCTATGGAGAAAACCAGGGAGACAGAAGGGCCTGAAGCCAGGTAAATTGCCTGCAAAGTGTCCCCAGCCATCTGAGGCTGTAGTGTAACATTCCTGGGGAATAGAACAAGCATTTTTGGCCTAGTAAGCTACTTAAACGTTACAGGAAAAGAAACCTGCTTCTTTTTCGAAGCCTGTGTGGTTTTCAATGCCTCTTATACATGATTCATTTCCCTTTGTTCTCCTTATATATTTAATACAATTCCTTTTGAAAATGCAAGCTTGCCTCTGATATGCTTTGGGGAAAAAAGAAAAATAACATTTTCCAAAAATAGATGGATATCTTAATATCAGATTAGTATAACTGAGGGGCTAAGAAAGGATAGTAAAGGAAATATTCCATGTAAATAAAGTTCAGGAAGGTATTACTTAAGGGGAGAAACTGAAGAGTCAGTAAATACTAGTTAACTTTTTCTTTTGTGTACTTTTTGGTATTACTTTAGCTAACCATCTTCAGTGACGAATAATTTAAAGAAACCAATTTTGGTCTTATCTAGTGAGACTTGTAAAATTGCAAGCCAGTCTGCCCTTGTATTGTAGTTTAACTACAAGAGTCCTGCATGTACATGTGTACATCATATGTGTGTCTATGTCAATGATTTTCAAAAATCATGAGTATACCCCAATGTGTGGCAGCTTTGGAATCAATATTAGCTCAACTTCTCTTAGCCACAATTTTTATCAGATAATATTAACAGTATAAGGTAGGTAAGAATGTTAAAATATTATTTATAAGCAATGTCTAACAGTGCTGGGCACAAGTGTGTGTACAAAAAATAGCATATATTGTTGTTATAATTATTACCAATTAATCTATTTAATTATCTAGGTTTTCTGCTTGATAGCTTAAGTTCATGCAGTTGTCATTAATATAATTTAATCCTTGAAAATGCCAAGGATTAGGTGAATCTTTCTAAGAATAGAATGTGAACGTTTTAAAGCAATAACTGAGAAAATGACATGAAGGCTGTGTTGACCAGTTTGATGGAAGTATTTCAGATTGCATGTGAAAACCCCACACTGTACCCCAGAAGTGCATTAATGTACATAGTTACCATTCAATAAAAAAAAAAAAAAAAAAAAAAAGAAAATGCCAAGGATTGAATATAAGTCATGTCCCATAAATAAGCATTTATTGTATTTTAAGTAAATATGGGTTCATCTGCTTCAGTAATTGCAGAAGAGGAAATCAAACCAACCCTCCAACTATAGCTATAATGAAAATGAGAGAGTGTGTGTGAGTGGGTGTTGATGGGCTCTGAGCTATTAGAGAATTAATTAAGCAGCAAAGAACAGTAGGACCAAGAATTGAGAGGAACTCCCAAGAATGTGAGCTTCACATTTGAGGCAACTTAATTTTTCTCTCCTCGTCCCTCTTCCAATCTGGGTGGAAGGAAACTAGGAGAAAAGATAAGCAGAGCTGTTGGTATTCCTGCAAAGTTAGGGACATAAAATTTAAACTGTAACATCTGCCAATGTGGGGATGGGGCTGATAAGCTCCCATGGTAAGAAATAAAACATCAAAAAGATTACTACAGGATATGGAGGGACAAAACTTCATATATATCTACCCTCCTAGTGAAAGAAACCCATCTTCAAATGGTCTCAGTGGTCAAAATGGAATTGGATTTCCAGAGCCGTTCACCCCATTGGAAGATTACATTGCAAATCCTCTCTGAAGATAATAACCTTACCCCAACCATCATATTTATGCTCTCATTTATCTGCAGATATAATTCCCACCCTGAAGAAAGAACTGAGCATGCAATCAGGTGAGACGATGTGATTAAAACCCTGAGACGCAAGTCACTGAAGAAAATGGAAACAGATACGAATGTCAAAAATTGAAGATCTCAGAAATTTTCTTTCAACTAGATATGCTTACCATCTTCAGGGAAATAAATTACATGTCTAAGGATTTCAATGGAAAAAAATAGAAATTATTGAATGACATATTTGATGATTAGATTTCAAAACAGGTGATTCACATCTGAAGAGAAAATTTCTGGTTGGAACACAGATCACAAGAAAAATCTACAATGTAGCATGGAGAAAAAAGAAAAAATAAATAAACCGTAGACCTAATGAGCAAATAAATAAACAAAAAGTAAGTGAGCTAGAGGACAACGTGAGAAGTTCTGGCACACTTGTAATTGATATCTTAGAATGAAAGATGAGGAGGCACAGGGTAAAAGTAATAATGAAGGAAATGATTAACATTCCAAAATTGGCACACATATCAACCCACATATTAAGGGAACACTTAGTACCCACGAAAATAAAATAATACATAAAACAATGCCATGAACAACACAGAAGCACCACTAGACCTACAATGTAAAACTAAACACACACTCATACACACAGAGAAAAAATCTATAAAACATTCAGATTAAAAAAGGCATATTTAAAAAAAAATGAAAAATGAAATCCACAACTAAATCCTCAACAGAAACAATAAACACTAAGATAACACAAACATAGTTTCCTAAAGGAAAAGTCATTGTCAGCGTAGAATTCTATAGATAGGGTAAACATCATCATAAAATGCATGCAAAATAAATACATTTTAAGAAGATAAAAATAGAATAGTTGGCACCAGAGACATCCTTAAATACAAAGATAAAGATCGAGGCTCAGTGCCCGTAGCACAGTGGTTGTGGTGCCAGCCCCATATACCAAGGCTGGCAGGTTTGAACCCAGCCCGGGCCAGCTAAACAATAATGACAACTGCAATAAAAAATAACCAGGTGTTGTGGTGGGTGCCTGTAGCCCCAGCCATGGCACTCTACAGAGGGCAACATAGTGAAACTCTTATCTCCAAAAAAAGAAAAAAGATCGAAAGTAAATGGTTAGGAAAAAATATATTACACCAAAGCAAATCAAATAATATCTCATGTAAATATGGTTTATTCAATGGTAAGTCATAGAGTAGCACACTTTTGTGTACTTTTTGTGTGCATTTTATGCTTGATTAAAAATAATTAATTAAAAGGTGATTTGGGGTCCCTTTTATAGGAACCAGGACCAGGCTACAAAATTATTCATATTCAGCCTGATTATTCAGCCTTAACATGAATAGTTTACCCAAACTGTGCAATTAATTATTACAGAAATAAAAATAGTACAATAATTAGTATAAAGACTTTTAAAAATGCATGATAGTTAACACCTGAGATAGTTTAAGAAACAAAAGCTCTTGAAAGAATCATTGTGTTTTACTGAAAACGCAATTAATAAGAGAATGAATAAACGAACGAATGGATGAAATCTAGCTAACAATCTGTCTTTACCTAATTGTTTTGTAATGTTAAACATAAAAGAAGAAAAAGAATTGATAAATGGCCAATTCGTGCTTAAAAAGAATGTCTGTTCTCCCCAGCAGAATAGAACTCAACAGAAAGATAAGTAGAAGTGGTTTTCTTCTATTCACTCCAATTTAATTCAATTGAACAGACATTTTTCTGAGTAACTCTGTGTATAAAGTCATATGCTACCTGATATTTTGCTAAGGAATATATCTGAAAAAGTAATGGAGAAGAAGTGGATATTTACAGCAAGTTTATTTCAGATTCTTTACCCAATTTTTCTTCAGGCCAATAATCTAATGTTTTACAAGGTATAGGCAAATTTGGGGTTTTCCTTTTATAGACATATTAAGAGATAATAGGAATTCGGAAGAGACAATTTGGTGAGGCACAAGGCAATCTGAAATCTGAAGGGACTGTATTTGAAACTAACACAAATACCCATGTAATATTTCATGTCTTAAGAGCTTTCAAATTCGACATTTGTATTCCTTTTGGATCTGTGTGTGAATTACACTTCAGGGAAAGAGCAGCCAAGATAAAATTCTTCTCTTATGCATCATATTTACTTGAGTATTCATCTCATATTGCCAGGGTATTCATTTGGGTGCTGTTTTTTCTTTCTTTCCTTTCTGCTCTGTTTTTTATTTTGGCTTTTTTTTTTTTTAAAGATACATTAGGACAAATTTAAAGATTTTTTAAAAATATATTTTTAGAAGTTCTACAGATCCTGATTATCAATCACTGTCCATATGGTAAAAAACATGACTATTGCTATAAGTTATGGATACATCTTGGGCATCAATCACAACACTAGTAAAATAAATAAATAAATCACACACCTCATTTAAAACTAATTGAATAATGGAAACACAATAGCCAGTGAATTGTCTTACTTATGTATACATTCCAAATGGAAATAACTTGAATTAAGTTCAAGTAACTTAATAATTCACAGATGTGGATAATATCTGAGTTGCTGTTCTCAAGAATCAATATTAAGGAAAAATTGACCATCCAGCCCTGATGATTTATACAACTATTAGTGCTTCTTTTTCAAGATTTTGTTCCAGGAGAATTGATTTTCTTTTCATTTTTTTTTTTTAAGTGCCGATATACCTATCTTTATCAATATAAGGAGAAAAATGGTGTATATTTTATGTAGTCATTTATTCAAACTCCAATCTGGATACAAATAGTCATTTTTCAACACATCCATTCATTAAAAAATTACCTGAAAATGAGATATGATTTTATTGAATGTCCCTAATGTTTTTTCTTTCCAGACGAGAGTATTCTCTGCCAAGCTTTGTGAGAATCATATTATTATATCTTATTAAAAAGTGGTGTGGGGAACAACTAGTTTCTTTTATAAGTCTCAGGATGCTGTCCATGTTTCAAATGGGACTGCACTCTGGAAACATCTACAGAATTTGCACAGTTCTAACCTGGTCCTCAATGCATAAAATAAATTCAAATTATCACTTTCTTTCCTGTTTTTCTTACTCTGTTCTTCTTCTTCCTCTGTATGTTTTGGGCACATGTTCCTCACCTGTGTTCCTTATAAACTTCTATGTTGTAATTATTTCAATTTCTGTTTCTCTTCCATTCGCTCATTGAGAGGCAATGATGATAAATACAATTTTATTGTTAGCGTAAGTCTACAGCCGTGTGGACCTGTGTTTGCACTGTATAAAAAGTTCATAAACACAATCTTATATAAAATAGTATCTGTACTCATATGTTCTAATTGATGTTCTCCAGGAAACAGAATTAACAGGTTATGCAAGTCTGGGTGTAGGGTTGTGTGTATTTATCAGCCATCTGTAGATCCTCTTTGGAGAAATGTCTATTTAAGGTCTTTGCCCATTTTTGAATTGTTGTTATTCTTTTTAAAAATTCTCTAATATTCTGAATATTATTCTTTTATCAGATATATAATTTGTAAATATATTATCTTCTTTGAGTTGCCTTTTTAATCCGCTGATATGGTATTTTGATTGTTAAGTTTTAAAATTTTTCATGAAGTCGAATCTATTTTTTTCTTTTGTTGTCTGTGCCTTTGTTTCATATCCAAGAAATTATTGCCTAATTTCATATTTTGAAGTTTCATCCTGTGTTTTCTTCTAAGAGTTTTATAATTTTAGATCTTTGATCCATCCCGAGTTATTTTTTTTTAACATGGTTTGAGATATGTTAGAATTTCATTTTTCTACATATGGACATCCAATTTATTTAGTATCATTTGTTGAAAAGGCTACCCTTTCACAATTGGGATTACCCTTTCCCCATCCTTGTCAAAAAGTTTTGGTCTATCTGTATACAGGAATATCTCTGGTCACACAATTCTATTCCTTTCGTCTATTCAGGGGTATATAACATGAATGCTGATTTTGTAAGGACTTTTGTTGCTTATGGGCTATCAAAAAAAGTATGCACAGATCTTTTTTTGTGCTAATCAGCTCTTGTTAGTGTTGTGTATTCAATGTGTGGTCCAAGACAACGCTTCATTTTACAATATGTGGCAGAGGAAATAAAAAAGTTGACACCCTGGGACTCTATGCATTTTTATGCCAATCCTAAACTATTTTGCCTACTATGGCTTGGTGGTCAGTTTTAAAATCAGGAAATATGAGTCTTCCATATCTGTTATTCTGTTTCAAGATTGTTTTGGCTATTCCAGTTTCTTTAAGATTCCATATGAATTTTAGGATAGGTTTTTCATTTTTTTATATCTGCATAACTAAGTCATTAGGATTTTGACAGAAACTGTACTGAGTCTCTGGATCACGTTGTGTACTATTAAAATCTCAACAGTATTAAATCTTCCAGTCCATTTATGATAGCATCAGAAATAATAAAATACTTAAAAATTCACTTAACCAAGAAGGAAAAGCCTTGCACAATGAGAAGGGCAAAACATTACTGAAAGAAATTAAAAACTAGTATAGGAACAACACAGGAATGTTAATAAAAGATAGCAAATCTAAATCAAACCAAAAATTCTGAGGCTGACAAAAGCCTCAACATTTTTTCAATGAAAAATTTTTTGGTTTTTTCCTCCATCTTCCTTTCACTCTTTGAGCATCTTTAAGAAAGTTATTTTAAGTCTTTTTCTAGTAGGTCCTTTCAGGGATAATTTCTGAGGATTTTTTTTTTCCTTCAAATGGGCTGTACTTTTCTGATTCTTTGGATGCCTTCTTATTTTTTGTTAGAGACGGGCATTTGAATCTAACAGTGTAGTGACTCTAGAAATCAGATTCCTTCCATTCCCCACAGTTTGCCATTTTTAGTTATTGTTTTTATTGTTGCTTCAGCTCTCTTGTGTCAATGATCAGTCTGTGGAGTAAACTCATGGTTTTCTTGAGTCTTCGTTGAATTCATGCCTTTGTCTGGGCTTGTAAGTCCCTTTCTAATCTTCTCCATATGCAGCTGCTTCTGAATGTCCTTGTCTTTAATGTCTGGCAATCCAAAAGGAAGAGAGAGAAAAGTAAAGAAGGGTGGGTGAAGGGTGCCAGATGTTTCAATTTCTTGGAAGTCACATCAGCTAGATGGGGAAGTGGTTGCAACAGTGTGAAAAGGTAAAACAATGACGTCTACCCCCTTTTTATCTCTGTCTCTGTGAACACACGTCACAATACAGATCAATACAATTGATACAGGACCTCTATACCTAGGGCTGGACACTGAGCCCATTTCCTAGGCCCAAGCAGGCTCCCAGACCAGCCTAAACACAGACACCATTTTCTGGCCCTAAGCAAGCTCAATAATCAACTTGAACACAGACTCCAATCTCTGAGCCCAAGCAGGCCCAAAAGCCAATTTGATGAGTGTCTCATGTGAGCTGCCCCTCCTGGGAAGAGCAGAAATGCCTTAGGTGGAAACTGCACAGGACAGTATTAAAATTTACTCTGTCACAGGTCCCTGGTGACAAACAGTTGTGACATATTTTAGACACAAATTTTATCCCCCCAACCTGCCTGCCCACAGGGTGAGAAAAGCTGCATATAACCCCCTAGATGGAAGCCTAAATGGGCTCCTCACTCAGGAACCCCCACTTTTCTGCATCAGAGGCTTTCGCTTCCTTCTCCTCGTATCTATCAATAAAATCTATCCTTCTGCTTACTCATGGTGCTCTATGGATTCATCCTTCCAATCTCCAAGACCAAGGACCTAGCAGAGAGATTCTGGTTACACAATCAGCAGAGTACAGATTCCCAATATTTCAAGGACAGGGTCCTTCTAGCCCATCTTGGCTCATACAAGCTGTGCTCAGGTCACTGTACAAACAAGAGCAGGGCGGCTTCCCATGGCATCAAGAGGCTGCAAATAGGTCACTGCTACTATACTACGCTGAAATTGACAGAAACTAACTGAAATGTACTATCCTAACCCTTCCTCTGGAAGTTACGATCTTCTCCAGATTCCAGAGTTCCCAAGTAGTTACATCAGACTAATTCTTCCAGTGCAATGCTTGTCCTGCTAGGGAGATAGCTGCCACTTGCTTCCTGTTCTACCATCTTCCCAGAATCCTCCCTCAAATTACATTAATATGAACTAGATTCTTAATAAAAACAGCAAAGTCCTTTATTCTTACATATTTTGAATTCAGGCCTGAGAATGATAAAATCAACTCTTAGGGAATTATATATGTATATGTGCATATATATGCATATTTTATAAAAACATAAATGATAGAAAATTAATTTAAAAATTAAAATAGGTGTGTGACATTCCTCAGCAATATATCTTGATTTTATATTAAGGTTATGTCTACATGATGCTAAAACAATTGTCAGGTAAAACTGGACTGACTGAATTATTCCCCTCTCAGTTGAACTGGAATCTCATGGGAAATCTCATAGGTTCTTGATACTCATTGGTTCTGAAGGGACTGGCGGTGCCGCTATTGGAGTGTCTTGTAGACTCCGTGGAAGCATACTATGAAACTCAGTGCACATTAACTATGACACCTGACTTCAGGGGCAAGACACAGATATGAATGTCAATTCATTAACATCCTGAAAATACCTGAAGTTCCTCTGACAGTCAGATCCAGAGATTGTTTGAGTGACAGGATTTTTGCACACACATTTTACCACCGTGATTTACAAAAGAAAGACAGTAATTGTTTTCCAAGGAAAAGAAAGAAACATTGAAACTTCTCCCTGTCAGAGGCAAACATGGATGACAGTTCTAAAATGCTAATTATAGCTGAATAGTTAACTGAAGTTTGCTGAAGGCACTGGTCTGACTCATCAATCTACCGTCTACTCCTTGCTGCTGGATGAGTGTCAGTCTCTCAAATGGCTAAACTTTGCATTCCCCAGGAAGGCTTGCAAGGGCTTTCAGCTCCTGTGAGAGCACACTGGTGATTTAAGATAATGTCACTGATAAAATCACCCTTTTGCTTGTGTTGAGCACCTTGGCAGCCAATTTTGCAGAACAAAAGTGGACTCTTGCTGTGTTCAGTCCATCAGGTTGTGAACTATGCAATCTACATTGCTTCAGGAGACACTTTGCGAAAGATTCTCTTGATGCCATTGGATGGCCCAATTAGACATCTTGACTTTCTGCTCTCAAGAGAGAAAGACAGATATTATTTCAGATTTCTAAATTATTGCTTGCTTGGAGAGCACTTCAATAAGTTGTTTATTTATTTTCTCTGAAAAAAATGAGCTTAACAAATTCCTGAACATGCTTACAAATCAATATTCTAAACACTCTGGGCTCCAAGCGCGCCTGTGGTATAAGTGAACAGTTTAAATTTTACCAGTTTTACAGAATGCTTTTGTTTCGTTGTGGTCTTGGTTTATTTATTATGATTGATCAAGTTGTATTTGTAAGATTCAGAAGCATCCATTTATCTATCGAACTAGTTCTTGGTTTTCCTAATAGTGGCCCTTAAATTCACTATGCTCCAGTCTATATATGGTGTTCTTTATCATCTTATTAATGAAAACAAGGAAATATAATTTAGTATTCTCCAAAGAAATACAGCTTCAAAGAGTTGAATATCTTTAGTAAGTTATCGCCTAACGATTAAAATTTGTAAGTAAGAAGCTTCCCTTAGTTTTTTCTTATGAGTCCAATTTGGACTAAACTATTGGTTTTCAAATTAGGTTAAATATACTTTAAGTTTTCAAACAAGATTATCTACATTCTTTCAACCAAATACTTAAAAGAGTTTCCACATATGTAGGACAATACCATAGGATTTCATTTAAACAATGAATTTATAGGAATGAACATAAAGGAAGAAAGATTTGCTCAACAAATTTGTCTCAATTCCTATGTCCCGTAGCAGTACTTTCATCTATATATTATATCTTCTTTTTCATCCGTATCCTAAAAATTTTCTTAGCCATCTCTGAACTACCATTATTATTTTATCTCTGTGTGTTCTTTAATAAGGATACCTCAACTACTTTTATCACTGTTTAAAAAAATATTGGCTTATTGGTTTATTCTCCTCTCCAGATGTATCTGTGTAAGAGCTATTTGCACTCAGATAAATCACAGATATTTCATACACAAAACTACCGTTTCCCCTTCAATCCCAAAGTCTCACTTCTTTTCCTACATTCTTTAGCTTAGCAATTCATTGCTTATCACTCAAAAATTCAAGTCAAAATTGCAGATTATTTGTCCAACCTTTCTGTCCCTCCTTTCTGAAACATAACCAATCGCTGGGTCTTGTAATTTATACATCTCCAGTTTGTCTCAAACATATCCACTTCCCGTTACTGCAACAGCCCTAATCCAACCCAGCCTCAACTCCTGAATTTTTGAGGAATGAACTCATGGCGTGTTTCCTGCTTTAGGGCCCTTCTCCGTTTCAGTATTTTTTCTTTGATCATAAATCACTTCTGTAAAGTAATTCTCTGAAAAATTCTCATGCTGAAGACTGACCTCTTGCAAGTCTACCTGTGACCCAACTTGTGCTTTCTTCTATGTCCTCATATCATCATCTCTACTCCATTTGAACTTTGCTTCCGAGTTCATTTTTTATTATGTAGATACTCCTTGACTTACAATTGACAGTGTATAACCCTATCATAAATTGGACATATTGTAAGATAGAAGGTACACAGATTGACAATTAAGTTCATGAACTCATCCTAGAAATACTCTGCATACCTCCTTGTTGAAGAGCACTGCAGTCACCTTTGCAGTACATCCCTCGGGAAGCTGTGCTCCAACACCAGGGCTCAGTCCATGCTTCACAGCATTGTTGAAACTCTCTTTCTGAAATGGCCATCAAAGCTGAATTACCCTTCATGTCCTGAATGTCATCAAAATGTCTTTCAATATTTCTTTTGTCTTCAAATAAAGAAAAATGTCATTTGGGGCCAGATCAGGTGAATAGAAAAGATGCTTCAATATTGTTCTTTGTTTACTGGCTAAACAACTCACAGACAGTGCTCTGTGAGCTGGTGTCTTGTCATGATGCAAGAGTTGTTGGCCAAGATTTTTAGTTAAGATTTTCACAATTGTTTCTCCATTGGTGTTTATTTCTAATAGTCATCCAACGATTCTCACACAAGTCAACAAACTTTTACAATGTCTTCATCAGTTCCACTTGTCACTGGCCTCCCTGGTATCTCTTCATCAACTATACTTTCTCTACCTCTCAGGAAAATGTTTTATCTATTTGTACACTGCCGTTTTCTTCAGGGCATTATCTCCATAAACTTGGAGTAACAAGTACCTGATATCACTTGCACTCTTGCCAAGTTTATCGAGGAATTTCATTTCTTCTTATTGCTCTAATCCAAGCTTCAACATCCTTGCAACGGCACACGAAAACGTGTAACAACAGTAATGAAGGCCACTTAGCAGGATGCAGTAATGAAGGCCACTTAGCAGGATGCTGCCACATTTTGACGTGAACACAACTACTAGACACTGATACACCAAATTTATGAAAACTTACCAAATTGTTTGTACTGCTGCTGATCTAAGTACATGCTGGCCAGTTTGCTGACTTGATTGTCAGACCTTGTATGTTCAACTCATGATGAATTTATTTGGACCTGCTGTCCTCATAAGTCAAACAGCGGACTGAATGCTATAACTTTTGCACCATTAGAAACTGAAAAATCATTAGGTCAAACCACGTAACTCAGGTACATCTGTACACAGTGAGCAATTTTCTAGTACTACCATTGTGTCTATAGTCACCTAAGGTCTTTTAATGGCTTATAGCCTCCCTCTGAATTAAGAAGTAGCCATATATTTAATGCAGGACAAGTTCTTAAAATTTTAGAACTACTTTAATGGAAAGTTATTTCTTTAACATTATGCTAAGTTTAAGAGCATTTTACCTCAGAAGATGTTAGTGGAAAAAAAAATTATGAAGGTATCGTTTACAAAACTACAAAATCCTATCATCACTGGCTTCAAATATTTATATTTATATTAGTTTTTCATCTTCCAGCATTTCACCCTGTACAAATATCATCATCTGTCATCTGGGCTATTATAACAATTATTGGTTGCTTCACTTCTGTATTTGATACTTATAGTCTATACTTCATAAAGCGCCCAGGAATTGACATGAACTATAAATTAGGACTTGCACTCCTCTGCCACTCCCGTGGCCACATATCTTAGCCTAGAGCAAAACCAAAGTTGTAGCAATGACAACCCAAATCCACGGCCATCTGTTTCCCATTAGCTCTGACGGCCTCTTCTGCTGTTCTCCAGTTTGCTGACTCAGCTCCAGATATCCTGCCTTCTTTACGTTTCTTTAGTTGTTTTATAAACACTCCACTACTAAGGCCTTTGTACTTACTATATTTTCCTTACCTGAAGGGATCTTTCCCCAGATCTGTAGGATTAGAAAAGAAAGAGATTGAGAGTCAAAAAAATATATGAAGAATTCAGCTTCAAGCATGTGATAGTTAAAATGCCTATTAAATTTCCAATAGAAATGTTGTATAGGCTTGTGACTCTAGTGTTCAATGTCTAGAGCCTGGAGGTTGAGAAGCATGTGAGCCAACAGCAGTGTGTGTGTGTGTGTGTGTATTTCTTTTTTTTTTCTTTGAAGATAGAGTCTCAGTCACCCTGGTTAGAGTGCTGTGGCATCAGAGGTCACAGCAACTTCAAACTCTTGGACTAATACAAACCTCTTGCCTGGGACTACAGGCACTTGCCACAATGTCTGGCTCCTTTTTCTATTTTTAGTAGAGATGGGTTTCACTTTGCTCAGGCTGGTCCTAAACTCCTGAGCTAAGGTGCTTCCCCCACCTTGACCTCCCAGAGTGTTGGGATTACAGGCATGAGCCACCACGTCTGCCTGAACAGAATGTCTATTAATGACAAGTCCATGAGGTAAGACATGGTCACTGTGAAGTGAGTGCACAGAGAAAGGAGAGAGGTCAGGGTTCAGGCTTGGTCCACTTCAGAGCTTAGCAGTTTAGGAGGCAAGGAGTTGCTTGCAAAAACTATAGAAGTAACATTCAGGAAGGTCAGGGGGAACCAGGAGAGGCTGCTGTGCCTGGATCCAGTGAACAACACACACTCATGATGAGGAAATGATAGATTATATCAAGTTTTAGAAAAATCAAATAATATGAAACAGTGTTTTGGCTATTGAAGAACAACATAAGTATCACTGGAAACATGTATTCAAAATAATAAAGTCCTTTAGCATAGAATTGAGGAATTGGTGATGAGGTCAAGTAAAAATGGATCAATAAATTGTATGTTCTGCTTAGGTCAAAGAATGATCAGAGTTTAGAACTAAAAGCTGTGGAATAAATACTAAATTTAGAGTCAAGAGACTCTCAGAACTTGTTAAGTTCTACTAATGAAACTTGGAGCAAGGGGAGAATTAATGTTATCCAGAAAATAGATACTCCGGGGCGATGCCCTCACGGATCCTCCAGCCTCACACACACACACACACACACACACACACATGTCCCTGCATGTGCACACCTCCAGTCATTGTACTATTCATTATTTCTGTCTATGTTCACATCTTCCCTACTTTGTCAGAGTGAGGCAGTGGTATCTTCTCTGAAATTTCTCTCTTTAACTGTGACTCTTCCCTGGGTCTCTAGCTTGCCAACCTACCCTGCAGAGTTTAGACTTGTCAGACTCCACAAACGAATGAGCCAATTTCTTAAAATTTCTTAAAATAAATTGCTCAGTCTCTCTCTCTCTCTCTCCCTCTCTCTCTCCTTCTCTATTAGTTTTCTTTCTCTGGAGAACCTGAAAAACACATGAATCCAGTCTTTGTTATATTGCTCTCTACATGACTTTATTTTATTAAATATTTTTTGTGACATTAAAATGCATGCTATGAAAAAAATAGAAAATACAAATAGTACAAAATGGCTCTGTAAAGATCTCGCTGAATGCTTATCTCCCTTTTTTTTTCCTTTTTGCGGCCAGGGCTGGGTTTGAACCCGCCACCTCTGGCATATGGGGCCGGCACCCTACTCCTTGAGCCACCAGTGCCACCCGCTTATCTCCTTTCTCTTTGCGTATATTGATATGTGTACTCAACAGTAAAATTTGGATCATAATATTTTATTCCTTTTTAATAACATTAATAGTAAGCATTTAAAATTTTTATTAAAACAATGTGTAAAAATTAGA
This sequence comes from Otolemur garnettii, assembly GCF_000181295.1. NCBI lineage: Eukaryota > Metazoa > Chordata > Mammalia > Primates > Galagidae > Otolemur > Otolemur garnettii. The sequence continues at coordinate 3,412,670 of NW_003852545.1, forward strand.
AAAGTGTGTCACTTATATATCTCATTTTACACCCATCACAGAAATGTTCAAAATTAATATCTTCATTTAAAATACACTCATAGTCATGTAACAAAATAAAAATGTCCTCTTTTACCCTGATGAATTTTTTTTTTATTCTGTCCTAAGATACGTATTTACCTTCTGGAAAACATTGTTTTTAGTAGGACTGATTTAACACATTTTAAGTTTAATATCAAACTCTGTTATACAGTAGAAAATCATTATCTTTCCAAGTAAATGTTAATAAAATAGTATTGCAAAGATCATTAATATGATGGCTAAACAAAATGAGGAGAAAATGCTGTAGTAATATAAAACTAATTTAGGAAAACCCCAAAGAAAAATTCATGATGCAAAAAAGATTTTATCGTGTCCCACACGAGATAAATTATCCATGTTGCTGTTGTAATCATCGCTTGTTTGGTTTTCGAGCGGCTGCAGATTCCGTAGGCTCAGAATCCCAGGTAGCCTGACATTTGAGAATGGAAACTAACTTTAGCTAAGCCAGTGTGTGCAAGTTGCCTCTAAATACACAAAATCAATGCATCTCTGAGTGTGTTATCAAAAATTATGTTCCTTTAACTGTTCAATTAATTTCGTGTCCTAAGTATATTGCATGCATAGTTTCAGGGCATTGCAGGGTCACATAAGAGAGTCCGTATGACAGTCTTTCTGTAGGTCATCTTTGATTATTTCTAATTCCCTCCAACACAGGAGCCAAGGTCAATAAAGGTAACTGAACAACATTCAAAACTGAGAATATCAGTAAAAGTAACTCAAATCTGCCTTTGATTATTTTTAATAAGAACATAAGTGACTGTCTTTAGCTCATCATATCACCACAAACATATATATATCAATATATGTTGTTTACCTACAGATGAACAAACCCAAATCTACCCTGTGGCATCACCAGCAGTGCTGTGGTTTATCAGTAGGTCCTAAATTGGGCATGGAGCCATATTTCCTCATATTTCTGGAAGTCATCCTACTACATTTGCTAAATTCATAGATACAGAATCTGAGACCCATATAACTAAATAACTAAGCCAGTTCATATAGCAAGAAGAAAAATAGCTGCTACATATGAAACTAAATATATTCCGTATTACCTTACATATCTGAATCACTTCACTTCTCCTTAATGGCGTAGTATGGGTGTGGGCATCCCTTTGAACTCAACTATTCAATCGCAGAGCTAGCTAGCAACTGCACAGGAAGACAGCAATTAGCTTTCCACTGGTGTAAGAATCAGTTGTGCACAGTCTTTTCACGCAGCCTAATGGGAGAAATTCCCGATCCAGGGTTTCTTCTCTACAACCTCCTTTATTCTTCCTCCCTAGAGAGCTTCCTCAGTTTTTCCTTCCCATATCCCATCTTCCAACCTTGGCTACTTACAGTCCAGACTGATTATTCACTCTTCTGCACTAGCCTCCTTCATTCTTCCATTGAAACTACACTTCTCCACAAATTCCTTTTTTCTCGCTAAGCATTTGGAGGTCTCCTGGTCTATACTTTGACTTATGACAGAGTTCAGGCTCTCGAGAAATTTCTGAAACTTGATAATAGATTCCTAATTTGTCATCCCTTCAGGGTCACCTACACAAGACAGATACGCAGACATATTTTAAAACCCAAATCAAATTAGTCCAGTTCTCCTGCCAACCTTTAATGATTTCCATTTCTCCAGCATATTTTTCAGATTTTATCATGACGTGGGAAGCTCTTCACCCACAGTCTTATCTCTACCTGTTTGGCTTTATCCCCTGACAAGTTCTTCACAATAATTCATAGTCATTTCACTACTTTTAGGCAAGCGAGACTAGTTCAGTCCAAAACAATCATTCACAGCACTGCCTCTTGAAAAGGTAGAGCAAGTTGTGTAAAAAAAGTGATCGTCAAATTACTTTCACCATATTTTATTTTTTAAGACTTTAAAAATTTTTAATTTATATCCAGTGCATGTTTTATGTTTTAGAATTCTAAAATTTTTTTTTCAACTTTCATGATCTGAATATTTTCCCTCATAAAAAATTTGAAAATGTATGAATATTACATGTTAATATAAGATTTATGAGAATTAAAATTGCATTCATGGAATTTTATACTCCATCAGCAATTATTATATATCAAATTTTTTATTACTTTTTATTACGTGTCATGTACCTACAGAATTTTTTATAGAAGAAATAAATACTTTCGCAACCCTCTGAAAAACTGCAGCAAGAAAACAGTGGATAATTCAGTTCAGAATTTTTAAATGTTGAAAGAGGAAATAATCATAATATGTTTAGTATTATACAGAATAAAAAAGTATATATGCATTTTTAAAAATAGAATTAAATCATCAAACATATTTAGCTTAAAAGGTAGGTCAATATTCAAGTTCTTAAACACCATTCTACTTCCTATTGTTAGTGTTAAAATTCTGCTCCCGATCGAATGTAGTTACTTCGCTTGTAATAATGGAATAACACAAATTTGCCATTTAGAATAAGAACTGAGAAACATTGTTTAAGTCAACAAAAATCTTTTATTAAATAAATATATGAAGCCACATTCAAAGTTACATAAACATCTTCCTCTTTTTTCAAAATAAAGGGTTGGTGTCAATGTCTAATTGTATGAGACACATTTGAAGAAGTTTGCCCAGACCATATTTGAAATATGATAAACTATGGCTTAAGCCAAGAGGATAAAGAAAAGTCTTCAAATTCCTTTATGTTAGACAACAATTTGGCCTGCATGCTTATTTGTTACAGATCCACTCAGATCTCACCAAATAAATCTCTTTTAATAGCACAGTTTGATAACAGTTCTGACAAAGAAAACTGCCATCAGCCACTACTGGCTGCCAAGGAATACTGAATTATTGTCAAGTATGGGCCAAATATATTGACTCGTAAAAAAGCAATTAATTGGTCTCATATGCCTATTTCTATTTTAATGCTAGAATTAACCATTTAATTAACCTCTTCTATTAAAACAGAACATTCAAATAATAGCTTCAGCTTAAGCCTGGGGGCCTTCTTGCTTCTTTATGCCGGCTTCTTTTTCTGTAAGTAGGCCCGAGATTATTGCCTCATCTCTGAATTCATTCAAGCTTCAGCCAACCCAGATCTCTCCATGAGCTCCAAGCTAAACTATTCATTTATTCAGAAAATACCCACAGACAGCTGCTAGGTGTCAGGCATTATGCTAGACTAGGCACCGAGATACAATAATGCTATCAGCAGTTCCCCAGGAAGATTCCTTTCGTGAGCTATCCCTCAGTAAAATGTTTCAATGATCAAGCTATTTTGAGAAATGTATATGGTACCCACATCCCCAAATATTCAGAACCTATTTTTAAAATTGTCAAAACATTGCGAAATCTCACCGTTAAAGGCACAACCACACCTAGGAGAGTGGTGAGAATCCAAACACTGGTGAGGCTAAATGCTGGTCATGATGTGGAGCAACCGGAACGCTCATTCACCGCTGAGCCAAACGCAAAGGATACAGCTACGTTGGAAGACGGTTTTGGCAGAGTGTTACAAAGCTAAGCATGCTCCTCAGTGCAAAAATTATGTCCACATCAAAATATGTTTATAGCAGCGTATTGAAAATTGCCAAAACTTGGTGGCAACCAAGAAGGATGGAAAACCAAGGTGAATGGAGATGCCGTCACACATCCCGACATTAAAATATTATTTGGTGAGAAAAAGAAATGGCTGTCAATCAAGAAGAGATGTGGAGAAAATGCCCCAGCGTATTGCTAAGTGAAGGACGTGGATCTGAAGAGCCATGTGCCACAGGATTCCAACTATGTGACATTCTGGAAAAGACGCAACTACGGAGACAGTAAAAAAAGGCCAGAGCTTGTGAGGGGGTAGAGGAGATAGAGGAATGAAGGGCAGAGGATTTTTATAGTAGTGAAACTATACTATGCACTACTATTGTGGTGGAAGGATTATTACACACTTGTCAAAATCCATAGACTGTAGAATGCACCGAGAGTGAACCTCAAACCAGACTATGGACTTTGGGGGATAATGATGTGTGGGTGTGGGTTAATTATAACAAATGCACCATCTGGTAGGAGGGTGTTGATGGTAAAAGAAGGCGTGTGCCAGTGTGTGTGTGTGTGTGTGTGTGTGTAGGGGGGACACAGGAACCCTCTACCATGGGCTCAATTTTTCTATGAATTAAAACTGCTGTAAAAATTAAAGTTGATTTAAAGAAAAAAAAAAACTCTGTTCATCTCAGTTGATTAGGAGACTTTTTTATGTCAAGAAGTTGTTACTATTTATTCATGGAACTACTAACCTAAGTAACACATTTCCATATGATGGACCAGTTAGCCCAGATGATACAAAAATGAGTCAATAATTTGATAAGATAATTAAAAGACTCAGATACTTGGGTTTCCAAAGCAACCTACCAAATAAAACCCAAAAGCTACTTTGACCAGTTATTTTAGTAAGCTGATTAAATTGAGTAAAGCATTTTATCTCTATACTCAATAGATAAATCATTAATTATCTTTTGACTCATATTGTAAGCAAGAATGTAATTTTAAAAAACAGCATTTTTGCATGGGTGCCTGACATTTTTTCTCTCTCTGATGCGCATTAGAAAAATATGAGTTGTCTTAGGCTACACATTAAATACACAAACACTAATGAGAACTGACTAGCAAAAAAAAAGATCTGTGCATACTTTCCATGTTATCGGACACCACAGATAAGCAAAAAATTTTTTACAAAATCAGCATGTGGCCTGCAGACGGCAGGTTGGACACTTCTGATTTAGAGTCAGCATCAATATAGTTGAAACTCTCTATTAATTAATTCACTTATCTAACAAACATATTTAAAGGACCAAATCTTTATTGTCAACCTTTATCAGTAAAGAATTAAAAAGCAAATATTTTAAGCTTAGGAACTCGTACAGTCTCTGTCACAACCACTAATCTGCTATTGTTGTGGAAAAAAATACTCATAGGCAATACATAAGTAAATGGGCATGGCTATGTTCCAATAAAACTTTATTTACAAAAACAGACAGCAGGACAAATTAAGCATGTGGGGTTTTAATTTGCCGATTCCTGCTCTAGAGAATAGAAATACAAATTTTAAAGTTCTTGCCTTTAGCAATTCAGAGCCTCATGAGGAAAACATATGTTTATATGTCATTGTTTTAATTGCTGTTTTAGAAATTGGAAAGGAGGAATGACTGACCAAAGAAAAAAAGGCACAAGCAAACACTTTCCCCCAGCTTCCTGGGTGAAAAGCAGTTTCTGTCATACAGGTTGCTATTTTGTTAAATATTTGGATGCTTAAAAGAAGATCTGTCCTTTTCCTGCATGTTATTGTGGAACGTATGGGACTACAGATGATAGTCATTAAAAACTCTCCCACTCACCTCCTACTTTCTTTAACAACTTATGGTGGCAGTATCCAAATATATGAAGAAAGGATGTGTGAGAAGTCCTGAGTATTATACTAAGCAAAGGACACACAGAAAGGCCAAACCCAAAACTGAACTGCAATAAAACTGCAAAATAGAACAACCCACAATGAGGCCTAGAGGTCTTGGCAACAGCAAGAGGGAAGAGCTCCACATAAATTTAGGGGGAGCAAAGACTTCCTTAATTCCCCAATTTTGACTGATGTGGTGCCACAAGAGTCAAAACTGAGGAGATAAGAAAGTCTTTTCTCCCCAAATTTGGTCCAGTAATTTCCTTAGAGAGCACTGGCATGAGGATCAGATGACCCGTTTAAAGCAGACCATGTAATTGGCTGAAGCTTTGAACAGCAGTTATTGCATTATGCTTTCAAAAAGCATTTAGGGACCACTGGCTATGTTCTTCTCTCAGTAATATTTGCTGTAAGGGATGCAAAAGAAAAGTAATAATTCAGTTTCTGAAATCTTTAACTTGGAGATAGAGGTCATAAACATATTAGCAACTAAATAACGTAACTCCCAAAGCCCATCTTCTAGAATAAGGTTTTCAAAATAATACAATTATGCACATCAAAAAGAAGAGAAAAATTAAGTAACATTTTAATATATTTCTTGAAAGCCCACTGAGAATTAAGTCTGTGAGAATAGTGTTTTTATAAGGAATTATAGAGTTCAGATGAGAAATCAAAATAAAGTGAGAATAAGAAAAGAACCCATTGAGTTCAAGGAGTTTCCGCGTTTTGTAGGTTACTAATTAGCCTAACGTACTATGTGCAATAAACCCCTAAACTTCACCTCTCCGTGGTTTCCTCCCCAGGTGCACGTTGAAAGCCTTACTATTTTTACCGCCATCTAGTGGTAAAATGAGGCGACTGCAAGTAAACTCACTGAACCGTAATGTGACAGATGAAGGGACACTCCACGTCCCTTTGGGACAATATGCCTGATCGCTCAGGCACTTTCAGAAACTTAGAACATTATAAAAGCAGACATGCCAATAGAGCTTATAAGAGAGATGTTTAAAACTAAGATTTTAGGAATGTTGATGTTAATATTGATCAACATCATAAATAAAGGAATTCTCCTTCTCTTGAAGCAGATAAAGAGAGAATATCATTCTAGCTGTGGTCAAATTGTGAGTGAACAGAACATAGATTGGTGTAAATAAGCAGAACAAACCAAACACAAAGGTGTTCACTAGTAACTCGCAGAACAGTTCATTAAAATCCATGACTTCAGACAGTAGAGACCAACATGACCTTGTTCTGTGCTTTTTAAGAGGCATCGCTAGGGTCTGACACAGTGGCTCACGCCTGTAATCCCAGCACTTGGGAGGCCGAGGTGGATGGATTGCCTGAGCTCAAGAGTTCAAGACCAACCTGAGCCAGAGCAAGACCCTGTTCTCTAAACATAGCAGGGCATTGTGGCAGGCACCTGCAGTGCCAGCCACTTGGGAGCTGAGGCAAGAGACTCGCATAAGCCCAGGAGTTTGAGGTTGCTTTGAACTAAAATACCACGGCACTCTACCCAGGGTGACAAAGTGAGACTCTGTATCCAAGAAAAAAATAATAATAAAATTAAAAAAAAAAGGGGGAATCTTTAGCCAAAATAATTGGATAGGGTGTCATATATGTTCCAAACTCACGTGGCTAGGAATGCTATTTAAAAAACAAACAAACAAATGAAAATGAAAAGTTAAGAAGGAGTGTATTTATATGAGAGGAAGAGAGCAGATATACTGTGTTTTTGTTTTGTTTTGTTTTGTTTTTTGCAGTTTTTGCAGTTTTTGGCCACCACCTCTGGCATAAGGGGCTGGCGCACTACTCCTTTGAGCCACAGGCACTGCCCGCAGATATATTCTTAAAACAGAAAGTTTTAGTGTTCATTTGAAATGGCAGTGATGACAAAGCTCTTGAGGAAATGCTGTTAGGAGCAAGGCTGCCTTATGCTAGTGCCTCCCTGCCAGCAAAACAGTCAGGATGACAGGAATCGGGGTCATACATAGTGAGATAGTGCCACACGCATTAGTGCCACGGTTCAGGGCATTGACAGATTATGTTGCCCAGGAGAACATATTGATTAAGATGGAGATTCAGCTGTATAGTTAATTAATTAATTAATACGGGCATGAAACACAAAATCTAAAAAGAAATCTCTGGAAAAAATAAGAAATCATTAATATAGTCATCTCATTTTTCAAATAAAAAAACTGAGGGAGTTGAATTCCACTCAACTTTGTTAATTTTCGACATTTGACCCTGGTCCATTGTACGAGCATTTGAAAACCTAATAAGAAAGAACTCCTATTTATGACCCATATAGACTTTGTATATAGGGTTCCTATCTATTTATTGAGCTAGTTTTACTTCTCTGGACATTATCCAGATGTCAGTTGCTTTCACACCTTCATGGCCCTTCGTTTGTTCTGTTTTTGAATTATTTACTTGGCATCCATGAAGGGCCAAGCATTGCATTAGATTCTTGGGGAAAAAAATTAGGCAAAAAAAAAAGTCATAAGGCTTGCCATCATGGGTGTTATAATATAATGGAGAAGAAAGACCAATGAACTAATCAAGACATCAAACCCACGAAAAAAATATGTGTATGGAAAATCGTTGTTAACGTGGATTTCTAATGTGGTCAGCCAAAGCAAAGATTGTTTCCTGAGACATGAAGAGAGATCGCAGCTAAGATCCAAAGAGTCCATGCATCTGTCAAGTTAGAGGAAGGGCTTTGGGAGGAGGAAAGGCAGCCTGTTGCCCTGGAGACGGCTTCCAGCTCCCTGCTGCAGCCCTGCTCGGTGGGCCTTCCTGGAGGTGGTCTAGACGCCCTGGCCCTGGCCACACGCCCTGGCCCTGGCCACACTGAGTGACGTGTCCTTTTTTGTGTGCGTGTCTTTCTCTCCTGCAGATGGGGTGCCTGGGACTGAGAAGGGAGAGCCCAGAGTGCCTGTGTTCTGCTGCCCGTTTTCCAGGGAACGTTTAGATCCTCTGCTGTTAAAGAGATGGTGTTCCTGCTGTGCTCAGGAGCAAATGTGGACTGTTCTCCAGAGAAACGCCTCGGCTCACAAAACGCCTATGAGAAAACATTAAAAATAAACTAAAAGATAGAGGATTTGACTGACATAGAATGGTAGTGCAAGCTGGGACTGGAGAACAAAGAAGGGAAGGAGAATTCGTGGCTCCCCGATGGCTGGGCTGCCGACACCGACAGCTACACGGTGACGGTTTCAAGAATGACACCTTACCCCGTGTTGTAGCAGGAAATATATACCCAGGAGGAAATCCGAACTTTTTTACATTGTTAAATATCGTAACAAAATAAAGATGACGGTTTGAAAAAGAAGATACAAAATTAAAGACCTTATGTATACGTTTGATTGGAAGAACTGAAGGAAGACTTAGAGACTGTGATCAGGAACGGATCAATAAAGTATGCTACGTTCTCCTTGGAATGTGGTGTAGCAGTAAAGTGAAATCGCTCTGACTCATATACAGGAATAGGAACGGCCTTTAGCAATATATTACTTGGTAAAAATTCATATAGAATATTATATTTTGTTTCTTTTCACAACATGTTAAAAATATAAAAATATCATAATTAGCTCACTGGCTCTAAAGAGACAAACTTCAGGCCAGATTCGACGGGCAATCAAAATGTACATGCACACAGCACGGACATGCTGGGTTTCGAGACGGTAGGTACCTCGGGTAGAGGGAGTTTAAAAAGCAACGGTAGGATGTAGAAGGAGCACACCAACAGATGTTAAGATGTGATTAGCGTTCTAGTTCTTGAGCTGGGTGAGAAATTAGAAGGAGTTTATTAGAGACTTAAAAATTCAAAAACAGAGATCCATTCATTAACAAGTTATGATACATTAAAAACCAGAGATGAAAAATTCAGTTGTTTGCATTGAAGACCCGACATTCAACAAAAACAAAAGAGGAGAGAGGAGGAAAGAAATTAAAACAGAGTTGCAATGTGGTTTCCCACTCCTGGAGGCTGAGAATCTACCAGATCATCAATGATTAACATAGGTCTTTTGTTTATTTGTTTAATTTTTTAAAAGTTAATAATCACCATGAATTGCATTTTTTGTCTTTTTTTTATTGACAGGTATGACTGGAGTGAAGCAAGGATATCATAGCCAAATTTACCTTTCTGTGAAATTATTTTGACAGCAGCGTGGCTCTTTTGGAAGGAGCCACAAGCACATATGTACAAACCACGTCAGAGACTACAGGAATGTTCAATGTGGGGTCGACATTATCCCAGCTGGTGTAATCATTGTGGAAATGGATAGAATGAGACTAGATTTAAAACTTTCTAAAAGGCAGTGGATAAAATTCAGAAGTTAATGTGGATATTTGGATATGGATATTAAGGGTTCGAAGTTTTTATGATGAATATTACATTTATGACACCTGGAAAGTTAGACATAACTTGGTAATGCCGTTCTCCGAGAGAGAAAACGATGTAAGAGAACATGTTTAGGGAGCAGGTTATTAATTCATCAATTTACTCAACATACACTACACACTACGTATCGATTTGGAGGGTGGTTTGCTCTAGGTTGTAAGATAGTAGCATAAACCACATCTGCAAATTCCCTGCGTTCATAGGACTTACATTTTAGTGACAGAACGTAGCCAGAAACAAGTAAGTATGCTTTCTACTTAGTCTTTCCTGAAAAACAAACAAAACCAGCAACAATTATGCAAACAAAGAAATACAGGTTTTAAATGACACCATTTTATAGAGGACATAAAACACCACAATGACATAGAGAATGATGGAGACACGGAAATGACTGTAAGCTAAGATCTGCTGATCATTTCTTGAGAATGACATGGCAGGAAAGACCAGAATGATAAGGTCAAGAATGTCGTTTTAAATGTGTTCTGCTTAAGGTGCCCTTGAGGTATCCACGTAGCTACGACAATGAGCTGGTAAAGGAGACAGAAAACCTCGCAGAGAGGAGGAGACCTATCATTTCTGTAGACCAGAGACAGGAGGGACTAACCTCATACATTTCATAAGACGTATGCCTAATTTGTAGACATGTTTTCCTTACTGTCTGTACCCCAAGGCAGTGTTGCAAGATTTAGAAAACTAAAACATAAAAATATAGAATGCCCAGTTAAATTTGTATTTCAGATAAACATGGAATCGATTGATGGATGGATGGATGGATATCTACATTAGTCCATTTACATTGCTATAAAGAAAATATACGAGGCTGAGTAGTTTCTAAAGGGAAGAGATTTTCGGCTCGCTCTTCAGCAGGCTATACCAGAAGCACCAACCCAGCATCTGCTTCTGGTGAGGACTTCAAGGATCTTTCAAACAAAGTAGAAGGTGAAGGGGGTACGTGAGTCACATGCTGAGAGAATGAGGGGTGCCAGCCTCCTTTCAACACTGACTCTCCCGTGAACTAATGCAGTGGGAACTCACCATGGGGAAGCACCGAGCTATGCATGAGGGATCCACATTTTCTTTTTGCATTGCCATAAATAATTTATTGTAAACTCTCTTAACAGCATACACTGGTGAGCTTGACAGTTCACTCAGGAGAATTCTGAGATGGAGGAGCCAAAAGGTCGGGAGTATTGTGAAAGCGTAGCCTGTGAAGACGGATGCTGAGGGGCAGATTTTGTGCCATAGCCTGTGGGAGACCAACCATGGCCAGCCATGCTATGCTGGGCAGGAAGGAGGTGGGCCATGCCAGGAACGTGAAGTGCTCCTTTGGTCAGCCCACCCCAGTGTCACCCATGTCCTGTATAGGGAGGGAGGGGCAGATTTCATAGCCTGTGGGAGACCAACCATGGCCAGCCACGCTATGCTGGGC
>NW_003852545.1:3424006-3426274 GCF_000181295.1 Otolemur garnettii
GGGCAATCAAAATGTACATGCACACAGCACGGACATGCTGGGTTTCGAGACGGTAGGTACCTCGGGTAGAGGGAGTTTAAAAAGCGACGGTAGGATGTGGAAGGAGCACACCATAGTTCTTGAGCTGGGTGAGAAATTAGAAGGAGTTTATTAAAGACTTAAAAATTCAAAAACAGAGATCCATTCATTAACAAATTATGATACATTAAAAACCAGAGATGAAAAATTCAGTTGTTTGCATTGAAGACCTGACATTCAACAAAAACAAAAGAGGAGAGAGGAGGAAAGAAATTAACACAGAGTTGCAATGTGGTTTCCCACTCCTGGAGGCTGAGAATCTACCAGATCATCAATGATAACATAGGTCTTTTGTTTATTTGTTTGATTTTTTAAAAGTTAATAATCACCATGAATTCCATTTTTGTCTTTTTTTTTATTGACAGGTATGACTGGAGTGAAGCAAGGATATCATACCCAAGTTTACTTTTCTGTGAAATTATTTTGACAGCAGTGTGGCTCTTTTGGAAGGAGCCACAAGCACATATGTACAAACCACGTCAGAGACTACAGGAAAGTTCAATGTGGAGTCGACATTATCCCAGCTGGTGTAATCATCGTGGAAATGGATAGAATGAGACTAGTTTTAAAACTTTCTAAAAGGCAGTGGATAAAATTCAGAACTTAATGTGGATATTTGGATATGGATATTAAGGGTTTGAAGTTTTTATGATGAATATTACATTTATGACACTTGGAAAGTTAGACACTTGGTAACGCCGTTCTCCGAGAGAGAAAACGATGTAAGAGAACATGTTTAGGGAGCAAGTTATTAATTCATCAATTTACTCAACATACACTACACACTAAGTATCGATTTGGAGGGCAGTTTGCTCTAGGTTGTAAGATAGTAGCATAAACCACATCTGCAAATTTCCTGCGTTCATAGGACTTACATTTTAGTGACAGAACGTAGCCAGAAATAAGTAAGTATGCTTTCTACTTAGTCTTTCCTGAAAAACAAACAAAACCAGCAACAATTATGCAAACAAATAAATACGGGTTTTAAATGACACCATTTTATAGAGGACATAAAACACCACGATGACGGAGAGAATGATGGAGACACGGAAATGACTGTAAGCTGAGATCTGCTGATCGTTTCTTGAGAATGACATGATGGGGAAGACCAGAATGATAAGGTCAAGAATGTCGTTTTAAACGTGTTCTGCTTAAGGTGCCCTTGAGGTATCCACGTAGCTACGACAGTGAGCTGGTAAAGGGGACAGAAAACCTCGCAGAGAGGAGGAGACCTATAATTTCTGTAGACCAGACACAGGAGGGATTAACCTCATACATTTCATAAGACATATGCCTAATTTGTAGACATGTTTTTCCTTACTGTCTGTACCCCAAGGCAGTGTTGCAAGATTTAGAAAACTAAAACATAAAAATATAGAATGCCCGGTTAAATTTGTATTTCAGATAAACATGGAATCGATTGATGCATGGATGGATGGATATCTACATTAGTCCATTTACATTGCTATAAAGAAAATACATGAGGCTGGGTAGTTTCTAAAGGGAAGAGATTTTTGGCTCACTCTTCAGCAGACTATACCAGAAGCACCAACTCAGCATCTGCTTCTGGTGAGGACTTCAAGGATCTTCCAAACGAAGTCGAAGGTGAAGGGGGTACGTGAGTCACATGCTGAGAGAATGAGGGGTGCCAGCCTCCTTTCAGCACTGACTCGCCCGTGAACTAATGCAGTGGGAACTCACCATGGGGAAGCACCGAGCTATGCATGAGGGATCCACATTTTTTTTTTGCATTGCCATAAATAATTTATTGTAAACTCTCTTAACAGCATACACTGGTGAGCTTGACAGTTCACTCAGGAGAATTCTGAGAGGGAGGAGCCAAAAGGTCGGGAGTGTTGTGAAAATGTAGCCTGTGAAGACGGACGCTGAGGGGCAGATTTCGTGCCATAGCCTGTGGGAGACCAACCATGGCCAGCCACGCTATGCTGGGCAGGAAGGAGGTGGGCCATGCCAGGAACGTGAAGTGCTAATTTGGTCAGCCCACCCCAGTGTCACCCATGTCCTGTATAGGGAGGGAGGGGCAGATTTCATAGCCTGTGGGAGACCAACCATGGTCAGCCACGCTATGCTGGGCAGGAAAGAGGTGGGCCATGCCAGGAACACAAAGTGCTCCTTTGGTCAGCCCACCCCAGGTTTCCAGCCCTTCCTTCTGCTTCCTCACCCAAGTCC
>NW_003852545.1:3426294-3432329 GCF_000181295.1 Otolemur garnettii
GAGGTGGGCCATGCCAGGAACACAAAGTGCTCCTTTGGTCAGCCCACCCCAGGTTTCCAGCCCTTCCTTCTGCTTCCTCACCCAAGTCCTGTATGGGGAGGGAGGGGTGATAAGAAGTGGCCAAGCTTGCAGGTGCTACCCATTAAGCATGGGGTCCTCAGACTCAAGTACCTTCCTCCAGACCCCCCCATACAACACTGGAAATCAGATTTCAGCATGTGGTTTGGAAGGATCAAACACCCAACCCAGACATACCCAGACACTATTTGGGACATAGTTATTGAAAAAATATTCATTGCTGATTTGAAACTCCAATTTAACTCAGCATCCTATATTTTATGATGCAACTCTCTCCCCAGAAGCACTGAGCATCAACTCCTCCCTTATCCCTTTTCTCTCTCTTGCTTTCCCTCATCTTCCCTCCAATTCTTCTTTCACTTCCTTGCTCATCCCCAGAGTTTCCAAGGGGACTTAAAAATCCTCCAGCTTCATTGTACAGTAATTCAGTTCCACTCTTCCTGCACTTTCTAGAGTATGTACTAGTATATACACATCCCTCCTCATCAGCAAAGACTCAGTAAGCACAGGTTGGAATATACAGCACAGATTAACAATGGATAGATGCCGATTTTAATGCACTGTCCTAGATGGAATACAGGAACTAACTTTCCCAGCCATATTCCCTACAGAGGAGGCACCTAAAAATATTTTTTAAATGACAAAGGGCAGGATTTGATGAAGTTATGTGACATATTACTGGCAATATATATCAATATTTATGTAAAAGCTTTAGATTTCTTTCTCTGTTTTCTTTTCTTTTTTTTTTTTTTGAGGGTTTCACTCTGACACACAGGCTATAGTGCCGAGGTGTCATAGCTCACAGCAATCTCAAACTCCTAGTTTCAGACCACTCTCCTGCCTCAGCCTCCTAAGCAGCTGGGACTACAGGTGCCCACTAAGACATCCAGCTAATGTTTTCTATTTTTAGTAGAGATGGGGTCTCACTCTTGCCCAGACCAATCTCAAACTCCTGAGCTCCAGGGATCCTCTCTCACCTCTCACCTCAGCCTCCCAGACAGCTCGGGTGACAGGCGTGAGCCACCATCCCCAGTCAGATTTCTCATTTCTAAGATGAGAAGTTTGCTACAAACAGCAGTAGCAATAATAATAACACCAATGAATGTTTGCTGCCTAATTAGTCCTTTCAAGGCATCATATGAAGCATCTTCTATTTATTAACTTACACGTTTCTCTGAGCTTTAACAATGAGTGTCACTGGCACAGTGTGGTCTCAGCTAGGACAGAGTGTAACTGAGGAGAACTTAGAGACACACTAATGTTAGAAGACGCCATTACTAATGGGATGCAACTAAATAATAATGTCTACACAATGCCGGGGGCGGGGGAAAGGCTGTTCATGTGTCATCATAAAGATGAGGAACATTACTGGAAAGCGTTTCAGCAATTTGAGTTCTTTGTTGATTTCCAAACTGATTGAGGCCAGCTTCAGCACTCTGTCAAGCCTTGACCATCTGTCTGACGGACCTCTCATTTCGTTTAGGGACTACAAGGTGTGTGGTTGGTTGAGCAAAGCCACAAGCTACACAGATGTGAGGAAAATGTGTTCTTAATGCACTCATAAGAAATATAATTTAGGATTTAAAGGCACATTTCTCTGTGCACTTTGTGGGGCTTTACAAACATTTCACTAAGCCGGGTCACCCTGCTGTCAGAGGGAGGTGACTGCGTGGCAAATATTGTAATAAATAGTCATCAGGGGGCTATTCAGATAAGAAGAGAACGCCATGATACTCAGTATGCAGTGAACAGAGAAAAGGGAAATAACTGTATCAGCCCACATCGGCCGGCTGTGTGTATTGGCATTAGTGTAACCTGAAGCCCTACGAGGGAGATCCCCTTTTGGCTGTCCCTTAAAACAATCAAGTAAAACACAGAGGCACAAACGCTTCTGTCCACAGTTCATGCAAGTTGTCTGTAACATGGCCTAAAACCTTCACCTTACCCAGACCTACCTTTGAGAAGAATTGCAAAGCCTGTGTGAAGCCGGTTATGCAGAGGAAAACCTATGGACATGAATTTTTGTGAATTTATCCGCTAGCTTCTGCTACATACGAGCCACTCCAGATTGTACTAGCTTATGATGTTAAACATATCAGGAGCTCCGGGTGTGCAGGCTGGCTCGGGGGCTCTTTTGGCACAGCCTGGGTCAGATGTTCGATGGAGCTACCCAGGCGGCTGTGGACTGCGGCAGGTCTCCTGGGGGATCCTGCTCAGCTCTCTTGTGTCTGGATTTTGGCTGTGACGACAGTGTCTTCCTTATGTGGACTCCATTCTGCAGTTTGTTAGCCTGAAATTGTTGCCATTGGGCCAGCAGGGCTCTCAGTGGAACAGCAGAAGTGGAGAAGGACTTCTCCCAGGCTGGAACCAGCACAGGGCAGGTCCAAGGCCTTCCAGGAGCAAAGTTTTGGGAAAGAGCCTACCTTTTCAGAGAAGACGGTAATACTCACGTGAAGGCCTGAGGCTACGCAGAGGAAGACTCTGTGGCCCTTTTCGTGGTCAACTGCCTGCTACTGTCAGCAGCATTGGGAGCCTGTGTTATCTGGCCTGGGCCGGATTCAAACCCGCCAGCCTCAATGTATGTGGCTGGTGCCGTAACCACTGTGCACCCCACCACTTTTAATCAGAAGCCAGTTGTTTGGGGAATTCACCACAAAAATCTCCCTTGTAACTCACTCACATGACCATGTGACATGCCTCTGTCACGTATGGAACCTGGACTTAATGAGACGGACCTCAGATGTACCTTTGGGAGATTTTAAATTGCAGACGATAAGGCATTATGAATAATTCACTTTCTGGGGAAGGTGGCCAAGCACGGCAGTGGGACAGATGGCTGCAAAGCCCCTGGTGGCTTTCCAGGTAATACACATGGCTCTGCCTGCTTCTTGGGCTGTGGGAGCTCTGAAGTGCACTGTGCTGCTGGGACAGCTCCTGGCTGTCAGCTCCTGGCTGGACAGCTCCCTCTGGGCTGGATTCCTTGGCTCTGCTGGAGTGTTAGGGAATTACTAATATCCTTAAATGAGTTCCTTAAATTAGCTAGAGTGGTTTCTACAGATTAAAACTAAAAATCCTGACTTAGATAGCAGGGAAATTAAGTACATTTCCTCATCTCTAAAATTGAAATAACAATATCCACGCAGAGAGTCTCTGGTTCGTAGGCAGCACTTTATCAACGATAGCTTCTGGTGCTTTCTATTTTCTAAAGATTTCAACAAGACAAAATTCTCTCTTTATTCTAATCTGCATGTAGCGCCGAACAACATGGGTGAGTTTTATTTTTATACTTAAGTGTAAGTGCTTATACACTTACTTTCTCTTGAAAGGCCAAATACTTGGAGTTATTTGTTCACTTATTTTTCTAGAGCACTAGATAATAACAGGGCTGCATGGGACGGCAGAAACTTACTTGAAGAGGAAAATCAAAGGCGAGTGCCTCCGCTCCCTTCTGTACATTCAAGGCTCTTATCTCTGCAGCTCCTGCCTTAGTCACACAGTTGAAGAAAGTGGTTACCTTGTTTACCTTAGAGGATTATTCTGAAGCTCATGAAATATTATAAGCATAAAGGCTTTGAAACTATACAGTGCCATGCAAACAAAAAGGATTATTTTTTTTTTTTAAAAAAAGGAATTTCTCATCTCCCTGTCTTTGGTATAAACAAATGCAAAATTTTTAAATGTTTAATATATTCTCAGAATTTATCTCTGTGCTGAGCCTCTTCTCACACCTGTTTGTATGTGTCCTCCATCCAGATTTAATTTAGATTGGTCCTTTCATAGTTTTGATTGAAAGACTTGAGGGTAAAATCCTGTAAAATGTAGTGCACGCTACCAAGAGAGTCACCTTCTAAGCCTGGAGTCAGGGGAAATGTCACTTTTCTTTCCAGTCCCTGGCACACTGACCTACACAAAGTAGGTCAGAATTAATGCAGGGTGGTGATGACTAAGAACAATAAGAAGACGGGAAATTAGAGTACTTTTACTGTTGAATGCAGTCATAATATTATTACTTCACGGTTCTATCACACCGTACGTTCTTTAAGTACATACTAGGAAATTGCTCTTTAAATCCCTGACCTAAATATTTCTTTTATATACAATGTGATCCCTTTGTTCCTTTCTCAGAGGATTTGTGCAGACCACTTCCTCGTTTACAGTTTTTATTTCCAACACTGTACTGGTGTGACTTTGTGATATGCCACATGAAAAAAAAAAATTACCTGAGAAATAAACAAAGGCATGAGTAAAGGATACAGAGTTGACAACAAAAAGAACAATGAAATTATGTGGTATCATGAAAACGGAATATAAAAACCGATTACATGAAGGAATACAACCAATTATAAAAAACATGCAAACACAATATAATGTTTGAAATCACAAAAAGGAAATGCTAAAACAATGGTAAGTAATTCATCAGAAGTGACACCTTAAATTAAGTAAAGAGTGAGAATTGACTTAAACTTCTTCTTCCATTTATTTTACAGTAAGTTTAAATTCTCAAAAAACACCAAACTTTGTTTTCATCTTTCAACGAAAAAAATTTAAATTTTTTCACTCAGATTTTTTTATCCATAAGATCCATCAAATTCTTGTTTTTATTTCAGAAATTGTTCCTTCTCAACCTTAAATGGACCTCCAATGAGATAATCCCAATCTCTGTACCAGTACTGAGAATTGCTTAATGGCCTGTTACATTTCTTTTAAAAGTGTGCAACTACTGGCCCGACCCGGCTGTTCACACCTGTAATCCCAGCATTCTGAATGCCAAGGCAGGTGGATGACTTCAGTTCAGGAGTTCAAGACCATCCCGACCAAGAGCAAGGCCCTGTGTCAACTAAAAGTAGAAATAGCTAGCTGGGCCTTGTGGTACACACCTGTTGTCTCATCATCTCAGGAGACTGAGGGAAGAGGATTGCCTGAGTCCACCACCACCGCTCTGATGGTGTCACAGCACTCTACCCAGGATGACAGAGTGAGATTGTCTCAAAGAAAAAAAGATGCCCAAGTCCTTAAGAGAACTCTGAGTGCTTACATGAGGTCAGCATTGCCCCCTGCTATCCTCGTAATCTGTCACTCTTAACTCACCAGCTTCAGTAATCACAATGACCTTTGTTTTACTTCATCACCAAAACCTTACCTAACCTGATTCTTGTGTTCCTGTCCTCCCAGAGTGCTCTGATCACAGATGTGAGCCATCGTGCCTGGGCATCTTTCCCTTTTTCTCACTGTATGACCTGTGTTTTCTCAAACTCCAGAGGTTTGCTTACATGTCAGGTGCTCAGAAGGCCTTCTCTTCACCACTCTATCTAAATCCCACCACCGCTCACTCTCTTTTCTGTAGCTTTGATCATTTACTCATAAATAAGATTTATTTATTTATTGAATCACTTGTTGTCTGCTTCTGATGGGGGTGAAATGTAATCTGAGCTCACTGCAGCTTCAAACTCCTGAGCTAGAACAATCTTCCTGCCTCAGCCTCTTTTTTTTTTTAAATAAGAAAGAGTCTTGCTGTGCTGTCCAGCCTGGTTATGTGTGATTTTGAGTGATTTGCTGCCAACACCTCCTGCAGTGCCAACATAACTATTTCTTGAACTAACTAATCTGTTTCTATACTTTCCAGTAATTTGTTTTTGGTGCTGTCCTTTTCTGATTTAATATTCTCTCTCTGTTGTCAAAATTTTATTTTCTCTAAGATATTTGACTAAGTCACCACACAATTTTTTTTAATGTATGTATTCAGTCATTTAATTACCAAACATCTCATAAAGTATAGATTTTTTGTATCTTTAAATATTGACTGTGGAGAGTTTATCTTGGTATATCGACTATCTCAGGGTACAGATATTATTTTTATTTTCCATCAGCCTACCTCATTCTCAAACTCTTTTATGCTCTTCACTCCAGGATTCAAACCTTGAGAACTACAGAATCTCTGTGCATTCAGAGTAATGGAT
>NW_003852545.1:3432494-3433497 GCF_000181295.1 Otolemur garnettii
TTAAAACACAAAGAACATGTTTTGTTTCTTGTATTAATTCACTTACAGCCATATAAATAATATTTGAATATTTTGATCATTCTGTCCTTTGGAAAACCACTTTGCTGCATTACCAAGATTTCATGGTTTTGCTATATTTCCATGTATTTCTCTGTTTCTATCCCTGTGTCTTTATTATTTTAATTAAACATATGAATGGGGTAAAAATGTTTTTGTCATAATTACCTAAACATGAAGAACGGTGGCCAAGATCACTGTGCTCCAAGCTTTTCAATGTTTGTATGCTAAGGGTTTGTGTGCTTCTAATTCCTTTGCTAAACCCTTCCTCTTTTGAATACCTACACAGGATCTTTTTGTTTTTGTTGTTCCAGCCAAACAGTAATTGGTAAAATTAATCCCCTTTAAAGGGATTGTAATACCCAGATTGTGTTGCCAAACTTAGAAATATAATTGACATGACAAGGAATTGTATGTATGGAAACTTACATGAGAGGATATCCAATTGTTCCCAAATTCACAAAGACTGGCAAGAGAGATATAAGATTTGAAAATGAGGTGAAAATCAAAAGTAGACAGACTAGTGGTGCCAAAACCAAAAAAGATAATGGCAGCTCTGGGGACTGGTGGGAAAAGTATGGAATGGAAAATAAATGGAGCGAAGCTGACCCTGCTTAGCTCGTAACATTAAAGAAAGTTTATTTCTTTCACTCAGCCTGAACATTATCACAGTTTAGTTGTGATCCAAATAAATTGTGATTGAGGCAGCCATATTGTGCAATGGCTTAACATTCAAGAATCAGGCTCAGTGACAACGTAGCTCTGTCCAGACGCCTATGGAATCAAATCAGCTGACTCAATAGCCAAGGGAGCCATATGGAATATATTTCACAGATTTTAAATGATATTTTTTGCACCATTTTGGCCAATGAAAGTTCTGGTTCGCATCCAAATGTTCATAGAAAGATGGGCCAAGATGTCTGACTCAAATTAGAAGTCAACCAGT
>NW_003852545.1:3433934-3436552 GCF_000181295.1 Otolemur garnettii
GAATGAAGAAAGTTCTCCTTGGCAGCATATTTAAAGTTTGTAAAAGTATGAAGAAATTCAACTATGAAAGGCTATCAGTGTTTCTTTAAAATGTTTTCCCGTGAAACATTGCCTTTAGCAGTTCTGAAACAATAATGAGAAATAGTGAAAAATGTAACTAATGTAGTTTATAACTATCCATATTTATTGGATTAGAAATCATTACTGAATATTAAAAATGTATTAACTTATGTTAAAATAACAGTAACATACCTAATATGTGGAAATATTAATAAATAAGATACTCTTATATATATATATGAAAAAACCAACTATATTTCTCCAAATAAAAATATATATCAGGGAGAAGAGTGGCATTGTCTTACATTTTTTCAAATCTTTGGCTGAATGTAAAACAGTTGAATTCTCCTATCTGCTTTTGAATTTAATCTGTTACATTATGTTGTATTTGTTGAAGAATGTAAAGAAAATTACAGAAATGCAGTTAGGATGGCAAAAGTTTGTTTTGATTGCCTTTCGAAAACTTATAGATAATTTTCTTTTATATTACGCCAAAACTTGTCAAATTATGACTTCTTTAGTTATAATATAGAATCTGTAACAATGAAATTTTATTCTATGTTATAATAAAATTCCATGGACCCACCACTCATTGGAAAGTATGTTTTACCTTTCTTAACGATGATTTTGTAACCTGATGCATTCGTTGTTTGGAAGGTATTGGTTCCTTGTATTATTAAAATACTATAATTATTTACAAATTTCATTATATTATATTTAAAAATCACATTCATCAGTATCACATACAGTCTCATTCGAAAAGTCTGTAAATACATGGAAGCTCTCAAACTCATGGTGGTGGGTAGATATTTATTTTCCAAAATTTAAATTTTCACTTGAGTGCTCAAATTTTGATTGCCAAAAACCAGTATAACCTATTTTCCATAAAGTGGCAGGTTCACATAATTTAATATTGAGAAACTGTTTGTCAAATATCCAGTTCCCAATGAATATATTCTGTCATGTATGAATTGTATCTGATTAAAAAAAATTAAATACTTCAGCTTCTAATTCAAACAAATGCAAGCAATTTTCTTGGGAATGATCATCATACTTTGGTAAAAAATAAAAGGGTTTATGCATGTGTCCCATTTTTTCACACTAAATATTACAAAGACATTTATTCGAGGTTTAAGACTTGTAGGAGACGCGAAGAGCCAGATGACATCTGAGCAAGATGATCTGCAGCTGAGGCGTGGACCTCGGGCCATTCCTCCACCGGAGTTCCTTGTGGGAGGAGCCCGTGCCCTCAGCACGTAGTCATTGTTAATTACTCCCCTCACCTGTGTTGTTCTGGCTCAATAAAAGGCTGGTGCGGAGGTTGATGGGGCTAGCCAGCAAGTAAGGGCTAGCCCGCCTTCCACAAGCTTGTACTTCTAATCCGCCTCTCGCCTGGTTCCTTCCTGCACTATCCGAGATCAGGGCCATAGGAGCCCGATGGGTTGTGACAATCTTAGTCATTTTGTGTTGTTATAAAAGAATATCTAAGACTGTATAATTCATAAACTTCAGAAATTTATTTCTTATAGTTCTGGAGGCTGGGAATTCCAAGATCCAAGTTTCCGGCATCTGCTGAGGGCTTTCTTAACATGTCTTCACATGGTAGAATGTAGAAGGGGTTGAGAGAATACGCCATTCTAGAAAGCCTTCATAACAGAGGCATTAATCCATTCACAAGAGCAGAATCTTAATAACTTAAATGCATCCCCAGAGGCCCCACCTCCCAACAATGTCTCTCTGGGAATTAAATTCCAAACATATATTAGAGGGCATATTTCCAAATTACATGTCATCCCATCTCAATAGCCCCCCAAATCTTAAGTCAGTATCAAATTTCTACAGCTGTGGATCTGTAACATCAAACAAGTTATGTGGTTCCAAAATACAATGGCCTGACAGACATATTCCCGTTGCAAAAGGGAGAAATGAGAAAAAACAAAAAGATTTATTGGGTTCAGAGTATGTCAAAACTCATCAGGTCAAACAACATTAAGTCTTAGAACTTGAGAATAACTTTCTTGTATTCCATATCTGGGGACCCAGATACACTGTGGTTGGGATTGGGCCCCTGGGCCTCAAGCAGTCTTGCCCCCATGGCTTTGATGGATGCAGCTCACACTTCAGCTCTCACACCACAAAGCTGCATATGCCTGCAGGTTCCCAGATTGGTGTCCCATGCAGCTGGCTCTACAGTTCTGGAGTCCCAGCCTGGCCACACTCATGGTTCCTGTAGGCATTGCCCTAGTGGAAACTACGTAGTGACTCCACCCTGCAGTAGGTCTCTACTGAGGCCTCCATGCTGTGTATAATTCAATTCAATTCCCATACTTTCTACCTGTGTCAGAAAACAAAGGTTGAGTGCTCAGTCCTCCCAGACTGCCTCCACACCAGACACCAATAGAAAACAGTAGGATGTCACCTGTAGATCTCACCCACTGGGTACAAACTGGAGTTCAATGACCCTCCCCACCTTGTTAGGGTTGATTTATTTACTATTGCTGTTCATAAAATTCAGGAAAACACTTAACTTATGTTTGCTGTTTTATTTTGAAGTGTAT
>NW_003852545.1:3438281-3443353 GCF_000181295.1 Otolemur garnettii
CTTCTGCTAGAGGGATAGCCAAGAATGAAAGAAGCCAAGAATCTCTCCTTTGGGGAGTGTCAAGGAAAAAAGAAGCCATACTCACTAAAATAATTTAGGGACGTTTGTTCTGAGCCAAAGTTGAGGACCATGTGCAGGTGCCAGGCCCAAGAAGCCTTGAGCAGGCGGACTGGAGGTGGTGGGGTTACAGTTTGGTTTGATACATTTTAGGGAGACAAGAATTACAGGTGACATCAGAAATCAGTATGTGGAAAACATATATTGGTTTGTTCCAAATAGGTGGGAGATCTGGAAAAAGTAGCTTACAGGTTATAGGTGGGTTTAAAGATTCTTTAGCTGACAATTGCCTGAAAGAATTAAGCTCTTTCCAAAAGACTAGGAATCAGTGAAAAGGAATACTTAAGATAAAAGGTCTGCTAATTAGAGACAAAGAACCAGACAGACTCAAGTGGTTTGTTATGTATATTGAGGACCTGCAGGTGGGTCTGGCAGAGCCTTCAGCCTGTTAGTGGAAGGACTCTAAGAAGGGGAAGGGGCGTGGGTGAAGTCTGTCTGATCCCCTTTTTCATGGCCAGCAACTCAGCTCTAGGGATCCTCTTAGCCTAGAGGGGGTCGAGTAAATCAGTCCCTGGCAAGGGTAAGGGGAGCCTTAAGATTTTATTTCAGTTCACAAGAGCATGCTGTCCCAATCCACTACACCAATGAGAGACTCCTACTGATTGAAACTTGGTACCTGGGTGAGAATGGGTAGGAAGTTCAGACAGCCCTGCAGAACGGCCCCAAATGGCCTCCTGCACTGCAGCAGGGCACACCTGACGCCATCACTTCCCGCGCAGAGACGTCATGCAGTGTCGCACACCTGACGCCATCACTTCCCGTGCAGAGACGTCATGCGGTGTCGCACACCTGACGCCATCACTTCCTGCGCAGAGACGTCATGCAGTGTTGCACACCTGACGTCAGTCCTTCCTCAGCTGCGCCCAGACCCCTCTCAAGGGCTGGTGGCAGCAGGAGGTGGCTGGTGAGTGAGCTGGGAAGTGGATGGCTACGTGGAAAACCCTCTGGGGAAGTGGTGGGAGGACGACGTGAGTAGGCGAGGCTCCAAGTCCCCAGCACACGTTCCGTTGTCTCAAGAATTTCACTTACACATTTCGGTTTCACACATACGATTATTAACAATGTCAAGAGTGCAGGCGGGGTTTCTCCTGAGACTTCTCTACCGGTTTGCACATGGCTCCTTTCTCGCCAAGTCCTCACATGACACTCTCACTGTGCATGTACACCTCTGGTGTCTGTTTTTGTCTCCAAATTTTCTTTTTTTATAAAGATACGGGTCAGGTTGGATTAGATTTTACCCCTACAGCCTCATTTTAAGTCAGATAAGTCGATATGGATTAGAACCCACTCAAGTGACCTACTTTAACCTCAATTA
This sequence comes from Otolemur garnettii, assembly GCF_000181295.1. Lineage (NCBI taxonomy): Eukaryota > Metazoa > Chordata > Mammalia > Primates > Galagidae > Otolemur > Otolemur garnettii. The sequence goes on from NW_003852545.1 coordinate 3,439,714, forward strand.
CCTCTTTAAAGTCCCTATCAACAGTTAGTAAGGTACTGGAGGTTGGGAAGTCAATACATGAATTTGGAGGGTGAGATAGGAGGGAACACAAGTAAGCTCAAAACAACAGTCATATTCCAACCATTAGATTTCAACTCAGTTAATGTTCTGGAATAGTTTCATTCATAGATCTCTGTCTCTATACATACAGCCGTATGTATTGATTTCTTTAAAAATATGGAATAAAATAATTTTACAAAGATTTCTTGGATAACTTGTCCTTTAAAGTAGAATATTACAAAAGTGTAAGTTCTTTGGGTGATTTTCTAGGTATTCATTCCAGCCTCAACTTTCTGCTGTAAAGCTGGTTGTGCATCTTTTCAGTTTAGATATTTAACAAATGTATTTAAGTGCTCAGAGATTCTTTATAGATTATTTTATGGGTATTTTATAAAGTTTTAAATCCCTTTTGAAGGCATAGCTAGATCCAGAACTGCTAAGATCAGTAATGGTTTGGGATTTTCTGATATTTGCTTTCAAGTGTATGTAGACAGTGAGTTGGGGGCTGCTGAAAGTGTAAAAATTCTAAGTCTGCTTTATTAACTTTAAAGAGAACCTTTAGGGATGAACTTTTCAGCTTCATCTAGTTTTTTAGGTCAGGAGCAGAAAGATGCAGATTTGTATGCTATTTGCATTAATTTTATATTTATCCATGTTAATTAACATTGACTTTATATGTGTGAAGCCATTAAAATATCAAAATTACCTGAACATATTTATCTGAAGTACCTCCTTAAAATAAGTTTGTGTGTCAGCTACCTTAGGAATTTTATCTCATGATCATCTTCTAGAGCCTAATTTCTTATGCACGTTTTCAGATGATATTAAAGGAAAACAATTTTTAGATCGCTATTAATTTATTTTTATTTCCCTAGAGAAGGATTTTTAACAGATACAGAATACATATTTCAATCTACTCATCTGCATAATTTAAATAAAGCATGCACAGATACATATGTAAATCTCAGACAAACTTCAGATCAGTTTTCAATAGAGTTACTCATTTTTAGACAACAACACAAAGAAGAATTTTTCCAGGTATGAAAACTTCATATTATAGCATGCTAAGGCATCGGTGTGTAGGCTGAACTGTGTGTATGTATTCATCAATATATATTTTCTGCTTAGAAAATTGATAATTCATCATTTAATTATTCAATTTGGAGAATAAAATGTTGTTAAAATATAGGCTTCTCCATTTTTTATAATGTTAATCTACAAAACCTTTTTAAATTGTCCTCAGGCTCAAAGACCATATCGTCTGATTAACCAGGCATTGTCTAATTGAGTTTCGTACATCTTTGTGCATTCTCCCAGGATATTTTCTTTCTAAAGAATAGAATCAATTTCACCCCTTACTTATCGTATTAAACTTGCTTCATGTGTTGATTTTTTCTTTCCCCTCTTTCCTATTCCATTTTTTTCCAGAAGTTTTATTAATAGTAACATTCTCTTCCCCCCAACACACAAGATTGACATCATAGCTCACAGCAACCTCCAACTTTTGGGCTCAAGTGATTCTCTTGCCTCAGCCTCCCAAGTAGCTGGGACTACAGGCACCCACCAAAATGCCTGGCTATTTTCAGAGCGGGGTCTCCCACTTATTCAGGCTGGCCTAGAACTACTGAACTCAAGCAATCTGCCTATCTTGGCCTCCCAGAGTGCTAGGATTACAGGCGTGAGCCACCATGCTGAACCTTCATATATTCTTAAATTCACAAAGACTGCAGGGACTATTTCTTTTTGAATGAAGAATAAATACAATTTTAGTTTCTGATGTTGTAATGTAAATTTATTTTCTGTGCTTAATTTCTGTGCAACCTAAATGCCAATATAGAGTGAGTGGCAAAGAATAAGAATATAGACTATATTAAAAGTGTGATAATATAAGTATGCTGATAAGAAAAGATGAATACAAGTCATGTTGAGCAGCTCTTGTAATTGCAGAAGTCAGATGTGACTTAAGTATTACAAATTTGATATTTTGATATAGTCTTTCCCTTTCTTAAGGAATTATTACTGTTTACATGCCTATCTGTAGCAAAGCAAATTCATCATATATATGAAAGATCTAAGCCAGAAACACTTAAATGTATATAAGAATTGTATCTACTCTGAATCCCTGCTTACTAATAAAGATTAAAGCTGGAAATTGTGGTATAGGTGGGGTGCCTTGACTCAAGCCTGTAATCCTAGAAGGCCAAGGTGGGAGAATCCTTTTAGATTAGGAGACCAGCCTGAAGAACAGCAAGATCAGCCGGGCATTGTGGCGGGTGCCTGTAGTCCCAGCTACTCGGGAGGCTGAGGCAAGAGAATTGCCTAAGCCCAGGAGTTGGAGGTTGTTGTGAGCTGTGTGACGCCATGGCACTCAACCAAGGGCGAGAAAGTGAGACTTTGTCTCAAAAAAAAAAAAGAAGAGCAAGACCACAGTCTCTATAAAAAACAGAAAGAATTAGCTGGGTGTTTTGGTGCACACCTGTACTCCAGCTACCTGGAGGGCTGAGGCAGGATGATTCCTTAACCTCAGGAATTTGAGGTTGCAGTGAGGTAGGATGGCACCATTGTACTCTAGCCAGGCAACACGGCAAGACTCTCTAAATAAGTTAATTAATTAGTCAATTAAATTAAAATTGTGGTGTAGTTTTATATACTCAGGAGATTGGTTTTCTAACTACACAAATGGAAATATTTCACCTGAACAGAAATTCTCATACCATAGTAAGCATTCTTAATTTCCATGAATTCAAATATCCTTTCTTGAAAGCACTGGAGCTAGTTTTGATTTTTCTCTGACTGTAGCGTGGTGATGACTCATGCACAGATGTTTCCGTTTATTTAAAAAAATCATGTATTTATAAACATCTTAAATCAATAATGTCTACTTTTTTCAACTGTGTGGGCTGGGCATGGTAACTGACGCCTATAATCCTAGGACTGTGGGAGGCTGAGGCAGATGGATTTCTTGAGCTTCGGAGTTTGAGACCAGCTTGAGCAAGAGCACAACCCTGTCTCTGGTAAAAGTAGAACATCTGGTTGGACTTCGTGGTGGGAGCCTGTAGTCCCAGCTATGTGGGAGGCTGAGGCAAGGGGATCACTTGAGCCCAAGAGACTGAGGTTCTTGAGAGCTATGATGATGCCACAGCACTCTACCCAGGGCAACAGAGTCAGACTCTGTCTCAAAAATAAAATAATAAAATAAAATGTAAATGTTCCACATAGTATTACAAATCTTATACTGTGGTACATATAATGTTGTTTTATCTCTAGCTCATCTAGTTGCAATTAATTGTGAAAAGTTCGTTTCATATAACTTTAATGGTAATAATTTGGTAAATAATACTTTCAATCTAGGATACACAATCACAACGTTTTTCTCCTAACTGCTGTATTAGTCTGATTTAGTTGTCATCACAAAATAGCACTGTTTGGGTGTCTTCAGCAACAGAATTCATTCCTCACAGTCCTAGAGGTTGAAAATATAAGATCAAGGTGCCAGCAGGGTGGGCTTCTCCCGAGAGTTCTCTGAGCTCTCACAGGGCCTTTTCTCTGTGTGTGGTCCCTGCTGTTTCTTCTTCCTTTTATAAAGACCCCAGTCCTATCA
>NW_003852545.1:3443542-3462784 GCF_000181295.1 Otolemur garnettii
ACACAAAGGGGTATCTGCTGAAATAAGGCCAGTAGTTTGAGTCTCAGAAACTCTATGGTTAACAGGAGGACTTGGCACTCAGCCCCTTAAAAAACTTATTAATTTGTTTTTATAATCAAATTAAAAGCATAGCCACATTTTCAAGGAGAGGTGCATGTTACGTTTACTAGACTGAAGCGTTAGATGGATAATTAGGACCTCTCATTCTTGCTGAGGACAAAGCATGGACACTCAAGTTGGTGCTGCTTCACCTGGATCCTACCTGGAACAATTGCCCCACCTGGGAAGAAAGACATGGGTGGCCCAGTCTTGGTGTTGCCCACCTTAATCCTGCCCTGTGACAGCTTTTATTAACCCAGTATAATGTGGTTTACTTTCCAACCTGATTCCACTATAACTAGGGTGACTAGATGTCCCGCTTTTGGCAGGACAGTCCTGCTTTTCAACAATTTGTCCTGCATCCCTCTACGTTTTAAAAAAGTCCCAATGTTTGGAAAGAATGCACGAACGGGCGGGAGAACAAGGGAATATATGGTTTTCGGCTGCCATGTGGCTATTTTGCCAGAACGAGTTTTATTTTTGTTAATTTTATAATGTTAAACTGTAATAATAACAAATAATTGCTGAGAAGTGATTATCAAGAACTGCTATCAAAGTTTGCATTGTTGTCAGGCCCTGCCCTGCCCCGCACCCCCATGTTGTCCCACCTTACCGATGTTAAAATCTGGTCACTGTAACTATAACGTCATATGAGAGATGAAAGATTCTGTACCCTAACGCAGTAGACCCCTGTCTTAAGTGTTTCTTTCCACTGACTTTTAAGTCTTCAGACAAATCTTAACTGTAAAACAAACACCTACTAAAGAATCCCTAACACTTACTTATAACTTCTAGTTCCCTATTTTGAGATGGTGCACCTTTCTGGCCTGGAAAAAAACGTATTCCTTCCATATCCAGATTTATGATTTTACCTGTAATTCCTGTTGCTGTGAATATATGAAACCACCCTGTAATCCAACCTTCCCAGCTGCATTTTCTCAAGACCTCTTGAGAACTTCTTCCCCTGGCCACAGTCACACTCACTCAGCTCAAAATAAACCTCTCTAAATTATTTTAGAGTTTTGGATTTTTCCCTTCTCAGAAGACCAAGGCAAGAGCTGGGAAAGTGTGGGTGAAGATAATAGTTTTGCCGGGATTACTGAAGCTGACAAATGGAACAGGATTGCAATTTTTGTTTCTCCATTTAAGGAAGTCTTGAGCGTCTAAAACAAACTTACAATGTCAAGGGTTTCATGGGGAAGAGTTACATTATTGGTATTTCAGTGTGTTTTACATTATTGTTTTAGAGTGAACTAACAATTTTGAACTTTACATAAGCCATGTGCTCCTGGGAATGGTGTTGGTGAAGAAATCTGCCCACCTTTCTTACTGTACAGAAACAACCTCTCCACCTCACTTAGATAAAACGCACAGATAATCCCCCTGGTTACTTATGACAAGTGTAGACAGAGATTTCCCAAATTCACATTCTTTTACCCATAATTAGCTGACCTGCATGACCTCCCTAATTAGTCTAAATTAAATGCTCATTATCCAATCTTTGTTAAGTTTTATCTCTTTCCTCCAGGCCTCTGAACCTCCAGCTACTCTCGGCCCAACCCCAAAAAAACCCCCCCTAAAAACCCCCCCAAAAAAAAGCCGGCCCCAAGAAAAAAAAATCCCCGGACCTCCAACAAACAACCCAAAATTCAACTTGCCTCCCAAAACCAAGTCCCCTTAACCCTGTTTGTTTATTCCTCCCTGTGAAAAAGGAACTAACTCTTGATTACCTGCAGATTTTAAAGTCACAGAACTCTCCCACTACAACAGTCTTAGTATTTCTATAGCAAGACAGTCTTGGCTTCCCTGACTGTAATAGTCTTTTCAGGGAGTATTTCCATAATAAGCCCAGATTTGTTTTTTTTATTTGACAGGACCAACATTACTTCTTCATTTGACATACAGTATAGTTAAATAATGAGGAACTATTGGCAATAATCAATTAAATTCTATCTCATCACACAATTCACTTTTCATTAGTGAACAATTTTTTTATAGACACTCAGAACAAAGGTATATCAGATAAGGGACAAGCGTTTTGCTAAAAATATTATAGCTTAATTTACTCATTTACACAAAACTCTGTTCTTACAATCTTATAATTACGAAAATGGGGACACCATAGTAAGTCAAAAAAGCAGTATCAACTCAGTCTCACACATGAACCTAAGCTCTTAACCATAGAAGTCATTTTGTAGAATAATTTATTATACCGTAAGTCTACCAATTAAATGCTAATAAGAAAGGAATGCCATTTAGCTTAATTTCAGGATTTTGATATTTTGAAGGAAAAATTTCTAAGAATGGCTCAAAGAAATGGACACATAAATACACAGACACAGTCTATGAAATACTAACAATCATTGATACAGGTTAATGATCATGTAGTGCAGTTCCCATTGGTTTTTAGAGTAAACTACAGTACTGCAAAAAAAAAATCAACATTCTTATTTATAGGAGAAAGGTTGAAAAAAATTATGAGAAATTTGCTTTATGATTGACCCTAGATATTTTATGATTTCATTTGTTGGTTTATTTTTCCATTTTATTATCTTAATGCAAAGTATAGTGGGTTCTTAAGAAAGGATGAATTATAAATTTTGAGTTTTTTTATCTTATTATAATTTAGGTTTTAATTTTCTTTAACCCTTCAAATGTTTCTGACAATGGTTCATTGGCTGAATGATGAACTTTGGGCCAATAGGATATTTTTACTGTAGCTATTAAGGGGGACCTTAGAAATAATCTGCTAATTTCTATACTTTCTAGCTAAGGAAGCCAATTAATTGGGCATCTAACCTGATCCTGTCTACACATTTCCTGTACTTCAAGTCTGACTCACAAACGTGAAAGTAGATCATATTTTTTATTAATTATTTAGGGTCATATGAAACTGACTTCCAGATTACAAAATACACGTCAATAGTGCATTGAAATAGACATACAAAATTGGTTATTTCCAGAAATTAAAATGGCCAAAGTCTGAGAAATGCACCTTTAGTTTCTCATTCATGAACAGAGAAAATTACAAATCACAAATGGTCATTCTAGCCCATTCATTTATCAATGATTAAACTGGTTCAGCCAATAGGCTGTTCTACTAGTTGCCAGGATGTCACCGTGCAAATGATCCAAGACACATTTTATTAAACACATATATTTTTGGAAGACTCAGAAGTGTGTCATGTACAGTAAATCTACTTTAAGAATATAAATATAATGGTCTATTTAAGTAGTACATTTATCACTGGACCATATTAAACATCTTTGCTATCTGCCAAATAGAATATTGAACAATATCAAATGATATTTCGGGTTATTTGTCAAGCACAAATTAAAAATGATTGAGGATTTTGAGTTTCTAGCTATGATGACTATTTAAACTTCCATTAGAGAAGTGTAACTATTGTTCTTTGATTTTTCTAAGTATAAAAAAATGTATAGTTAAGAAGTTTAGGGCAGTATAACAACTTCCCGTGTGAAATACGGGAGTGAAGTTGAAAAAAATAAAAATCACTGGGTGAAAAAGTAAAAAAAAAAAAAAAATTGAACAAATGAGTTTCAATTATGAAAATACATGAAAACTGGATGGATATAAACTCAATAAATAGAATTGTATCAAAACAAATTATCGAAGTAAAACATAATTTATTTAATATAGCATGTGTCCGTACCTCTTAATCTCACATAAATCAAACCACAATGGGGACAGTTCTTGAGATTCTCAATGAACACAACATTCATGATAAATATTCAAGAAGAATGGAATGTGTGACACAGGAGATAGGATTATTGGCAACAAAAGAAATTCATTACAAGGAAAGAAATCTTTTTTATTCTTATAAGGGACTTTCTGACTACTAATATTAATCCAAATTAATCAAAACTCTTTGTTTAACATTCTGAATAACTGCCAACATGTTTTCAAATCTTTCTTAGAAAAATGCCTATTCAATGCTTTGCTCATTTTTTAAATTGAGATATTTATCTTTTTAGTATTGATCTTTCAAAATTATTTATGTATTCTATAAATCCTTTTCAGATACATTATTTCCAAATATTTTCTTCCATCATGTGGATTGTTTTTACTTTCTTGATAAAGTCCTTTGATTCAAAAATTGTGAATTTTTACGAAGCCCGATTTATCTATTTTTTATTTATTTCTTGCTTGTGCCTTTGGTGTCATATTCCAAGAGTCCATAGCCAAACTAACAGTACAAAGATTGGCCCATTTTTTCTCTAACAATTTTATGCTTTTAGCTCTGATGTTTAGGTTTTAATCCCCTTCAAGGTAATTGCTGTATGTGGTGTGAGGTTGGGGTCTGACTAGTTATCTTATGGATATTCTGTTTCCTTAGTACCATTTATTAAAGACTCTTTGCCCCCCATCAAACGGTTTTAGCAATCTTGTCAGAAATAAGTTGCCCATATATAATATGTATGGATTTATTGCTAGACACTCAGTTCTAATCCATTGATATGGACACTCAGTTCCTGGACTCCATATGAGGACTAAACTCTCCTGGTTACTATAGCTTTATAGTAAATGTTTGAGAATGGGCACTAAATAATAATAGTAAAATAAATGTTTTTCTAAAGAACATTTTATTTCTTTGGGTATCTTTCATTTCCATATGAATTTTAAGATCTGCTTCTCAATTTCTTTAAAAATATCAGCTGGGATATTGGCCAAATCTATACTCTTAATTGGAATTCTGTACTTGAAAAAGGTGGTATTCTCTTGCTTTCCTTCACTTCCTTGGACTTATACTGCCCTTAAGGAGTTTAGGGCAGTATAACAACGTCCTATGTGAAATACAGCCGTGTTTTATTTAGCTTTGAGCCCATATCTCTTAAAGTATTTGTCTGCCAAGGCCAGCATCTGGACTTCCTCAAAGATAATTTCTGTTATCACTTTTATTCTTGTATATAGTCCATATTTTCTGGTTCATTTTTATGCCCCTCTTTTTTGTTGCTGTTGAAAACTGGGCATTTAGGATTATGTAATTTGACAAGTTGGAGATTTTTTCTTTTCCAGGGTTGAATTTTTGCTATTATTAGTGGCTATTTTTGTTCTTTTTATTTTTTTCCTCGCCTTTTCAAAGTCTGTACCACTTGTTTATTGCTCGTAAGGTCTCAGTTCAGTTAACTGCCTGGCCTGCTGGTCACTAAGCCTTCTACTCTTCCCTGAGAGGCTCTGCCCTCTGTGCTGCATCTGACACGTTCCAACCGGGAATCGAACACTCCCTGAAGATTGGCCAGAGAGAGCCAGTGCCTTCTTCAGTGTTTTCTGAGTAGGCACAAAGCTGTATGCATGTGCGATATGCACGCCCTTCCAGATTCCTAGGAATACATTGGAGTTTTTCAAAATCCATATGGATACCTCCCTCAATAGCTTTTTTGTTTTCTTTTGTTTTTTAAGAGAACCCTCTTTTAAGATAAGCCCTCAGTAGAGTGCTGTGGCATCACAGCTCACCGCAACCTCCAGCTCCTGGGCTTAGAGGATTCTCTTGCCTCAGCCTCCCAGAGTAGCTGGGACTACACACAGCCCATCACAAGCCCCCGGCTATTTTCTTGTTGCAGTTTGGCCGGGCTGGGTTCGAACCCACCACCCTTGGTATATGGGGCCAGCACCCTACCCACTGAGTCACAAGTGCCGCCCTGTATAGCTTTTTTTGAAAAACTTTTTGGTTAAGTCATTCTTAGCACCAACTTTTTATCCACTGCCTCAGGTAGCTCTTTTTTTTTTTTTCCCTCCCCCTCAGTTTTTGGCTGGGGCTGGGTTTGAACCCACCACCTCTGGCATATGGGACCACGCCCTACTCCTTTGAGCCACAGGCGCTGCCCTCAGGCAATTCTTCAAGGTAAACAATTACTCTAATGTTTCAGCACACACAGGCTTTTCACAGTGAGATTTTCCAACTCAGTTCAAATAAATACTTCTTTACAAGCAGCGTCTCCCAAGGAGCCATCAGACAGGTCGTCTGGGAATGAGGCTGTGAAGACTTCCTAACCCTTCTCCTGTAGTTGCTGCCAAGATGCCGGCTTGCACCGCGTTTCTGTTTTAGTGGTTTTCAAAGCTATTAAAGAGTCCAAGAGAGGCGGAGGGAAGTAGGGAACATTAAACGGCCACAAACGCCATTGTTCGTGTTGAGATTCAACCATTTCTCTTGAAAAGCACCCCTAATCCTGCTGCAAGACTTTTGTTTATATGCTGAGATCTAGAAATGTTTATCCTGACAATTTTTGCCAGTTTTCTCCTTGCTGAAGTTTGAGACTTAATTAATCTGCCTTTTTATTTATTTATTTTTTTTTGCCATCCTACCACCTACCATCACAACCACCTTGCCACTTGCAATTTAAGACATTCCCTTAGATTCCCAGCTAGTTGTCCTCAGATTACAAACATTTTCAGTAAAAAGAAGAACCCAAGTACAGCATTTCGCCTTCTGCCCAATAGGGAGATTCTGCTGTGAAAAGCTTTTCTGATCCATTTCCAGTTCTCAACATTGTACACCGTCAAAGGAATGAAACGTCCATCTTCATGATATCACCATAAGTCTGTTTCCCTTCACTATCTAAGACCTGCAAATATAATTATTTCCAGTACACTATAGAGTAGCTAGCATTTAGTTTGGAAACAGTGCCTTGGTTGAGTTACGAGAACCAATTTTACTTATTACCTGGAGTGCTCAGTTTCCCCATATGTGACACCAGGCTTCCTAGCTAGACCTTACATTTTTGGGGAGAGGAAAATTAGTCTGCAAATATACGTGTGAACCTGTTAATGTTGTCATGAATCGCACCTGCATTTGATGTGATATGCACAAAGACATAAAGAGAAAATATGGTGAGTTGTTTTTCAATCTCATTTTCTCAACTTAGAACCATTAAGGGAAGTAAAGAGTTATATTCTGTATCAGAAAGGATTGTGTTTATATTCTTTCATTTCTCAAATAGGTTTCTCTCTTTGAAATGGAAACAGTTTCCTAACTTAAAGTAGGTAATTACACACTCCATTAAACAAGTAATTAACAGATTACAATTTAAAAAAAAAAGGAAAACTTGAAAATGAGCAATTCGGATTCTGAATGTGAAGAGTAGTGTTATAATTAGCATAATACCTTTAGAAATAGATTAACAAGTACACAATAAAAATGAAAAAAAGAAACAATCTGTTTCCTCCATACTGATCATATACCACAAATAGCATTTCATGAGTCAAACATCAGCATGGTTTTTAAAAAGTTTGATCTTAGAATTACTGTTACATTACTCTAAAATTCAAAATGATAAAATTTTGTTGCATAATACGTTTGCTCTCCTAAGAGACTGTGACTCTTCAGAGTCATTGTTTTAAATTGTCATTCTGTAATAATTCCCTGAGGCAAGTGGCCAATGCTGGCAAGCCCAACATGTGTAATTCAAATTGGTAATTTCGAACTGCAGAAAAGACAGGCTCAGTGTTGTGTAAGGGTGGTTCGTTTCCACTGCAAGGTTAAAAATGTGCAGAAAGGGGATTCAAAAGAAACATGTACATTAAGCCCGCATCATCCTGTCTTCCAAGAAAAATAATTTATTCTAAATTCTAAATCAGGAACACCCTTTTTACTAAACCATTGTTTAAGAAAAAAGGGAGGTGGGAGGCTGAGTGAGCAAAGACACCACAAAAACCCTTCCAATAGTAGCAGTAAAATGAAACACCAAGCAATAACTAGTCCTGTAATGAAGATGTTTTTAATTCCTACAAGATTCCAGGCTCAGCTGACTTTTCAAATCACTGGAGCAAGGAAAAAACAAGAGTTTTTCCAGCCAGGTCTTCGAGAGAAACTGACTGTCGGCTCTTTCCCACCTCCAGGGACATCATCGGTAGAAAGTGGTTCATTAGGTCTGAAACCTGGGTTCCTGGCTAAGATCTGATCATCTCTTTTCTGAAATTTTAGCTGACCCTGTTAGTAAAAAATAATTGATTGAATGCATTTTGAAAGTAATGTCCATCAAGTTTTGCTGGAAGCCATATGTTGTTTTCATTCCATATTTAAAATAAAACAGAATAATCTAAAAAAGGAAATTTGATCCTCCAATCCAGCTAGAAACAGACATTCAATGAGCTCAAATCTGCCAGCATGAGGATGCTACAGAGAGGTCAAACAGCTATTGACTTTTGAGTCATGATTTCCACATGACAGTAACGAGCACTGTTATTGCACACTGCCACTGTATTTGCTTTTTAGATATTTTAGTGAAAAAAAAGACTGGTTTGGATTAAGATATCAATTAGTCTCTGAATAAGAAAATTCAGGTCAGATGAGTTAAACAAGATAAAAAAGCTGTACAATTTCTTTCACACTTTTATCTTGTGCCAAAGACTTTATAAACTTTTGCAAACCAATATTAATGGTTAATTGTTATTTACATCAACATACAAGCAGCGTTTCTCTGGAAATCTGTGTTTTATAGATATGTCCGTAAATGTCTCTAACTTATGCTGGGGCAGATTTTAGTTGTTCCAGGACATCCAATATAAGTTTTGTTAATGAAAGAATTTTGTAAAACAGAGTTATTAAGCTGACTGATTGATCTGTGAAATGCTACTTTAGTATGTTGTTGACAGCAGATATGCAGAGGGTAGTCAGTGGTAGGGCACTTTTCATCCTGAGTTTTCTTCCCATAAAGAATGGCTTTTTTGGTAAATCTTATTTCTTAAAAGCAGATAATGCCTTATCATGAACGTCTTTTATGTGATAAATCCAGTCTTTGTTTATATGGGATCATGGCTTAAGTGCTATTGCTTTGTGTCCTAAACATTGTATTTGAAATCGAAAACAGAGTGGGAATTATAGCAGACCTTTTAACACTGGGGTCTAATTCCACAATGACAATTACTTTCCCAAAGGTCAAGAATACTTTGGAATTATACTAATTTCACAATGCAATTCCAAGTGAAGAATGAAATGGTTTGATTTCTCAAAGATTGGAGCGTGTCCTGCCTTCTCATTTTAAATGCAGCTTTTTCTTGATGTGGAAACGTTTCCAGTATGTCACGATCACACCTCATAATCCTTAAGCAAATACTTAGGTTCCGAGGGTAGTGTTAACTTTCAACTGTGGTCTGGAGCCGATTATTGACAGAGGATAGTGGCTAGGATTGACCACGCTTCTCAGAGCTCGGAGCGTAGAGGGTTGACATAGTTGTGAGAACTGCAGGATTGCTACTAGGCAGGAATTTTTATGACACATCAAACCACTTTCAACCATCTTCAAACTGGGGGGTGCCTGCGGCTCAAGGAGTAGAGCACTGGCCCCATACACCAGAGGTGGCAGGTTCAAACCTGGCCCCGCCAAAAATTGCAAAAAGAGAAAGAAAACGGTCTTCAAACCATCAAGACCCAGACTTAGTGGGCATTTTCAAAATGCGTAGACAGATATTCAGGAAGTTTCATGCCTATAACTATCCTGTGTATGCAAGAGGTAATTTTGCTAACACTTATTTGTGATGCTTCAATTTTTTACATCAACTTGGCTCAGCTGTTCAATTGTTGGCAAACACTAGTCTTGGTATGAGTGTACTGTAAAGGTGTTTTGTAGATGTAATTAACATTTACAATCAATAGACTTCAAGTAAAAGCGGTTATCGTAGATAATGTAGATGGGGCCTCATGTAATCAACTGGAGGCCTTAACGACAAAAACTTAGATGTTAGGCAGAAAGAATTCTGCCTGCGACTGTAAGATAAAGATTCTGTCTTGAGTTTCAACCTCCTGGACTGCTTCAAGGATTTCAGACTTAAAACATGGATTTCAGCATTAAGTATTGCCTGAGGTTTCTGCCTGCCGGCCAGCCTTCATACCCACACAAGCTCATTCCTTAAAATAAATTGGTTAATTTAAATATACATATATTCTATTAGTTCTTTTTCTTTGGAGAACTTGACTGAAATAGAGCTGTTCCAAGCTGAGGTCAGAGGCAATTGATATATATGGTCCAGAAGGCTAATGGCCATTATGGCAATACTAATTTTCTGTGGGAAAAAAAAAAATCTAAATGATTGGATTCCATTTAATCTGATTAGAAACACCCCAACAGATACATGCTAGTAACTGGTCACTGGAGTATTCAACAGCAGCAAAAGCGAAAGAAAATATTTTGTGATTTGTGTTTTAAAAAAAAAACTTGAGAGTACTCATAGATGCTAAATATTATGCAAAATTTTGAAGATAGAGAAGGGAGAAATAATTCGCAATCTATAGTGTTATCAGCCGTTTGGAAGAAAGATGGGAATGGTGTCTAGAATAACGACCCGGACAGAGGGAACAACATCTGTGGGCGCCCTTTGGAGAGACTAAGGCAGTGAACTTGGACAGTCATAGAAATAAATGTGTGCTGAGAATACGTGGGACGTGCTGAAGAGTTTGCTGAAGGACTGAAGTTGGACGAGGACCCAGAAGAAGAGTGTTAAATTTTCTGAGCCTTTTTTTTTTTTCTCATATAGAGTTTTGTTTCTGGGGGAAAAAAGATTTTAAAGAAATCAAATGAGCTTATTTGTAAAATGACTAACACCTACTATTCAACCCGAAATTAGCCATGGAGCTGGAACATATTCTTCTTTGTAAAGTATCTCAAGAATGGAAGAAAAAGTATCCAGTGTACTCAGCCCTACTATGAAACTAATTTTTATAGCTTTCATATGAAAGCTATAACCCAATTACAGCCCAAGAAAGGGGAGAAGGAGGAGAGGGGAGGAGGGAGGATGGGTGGAGAGAGCTTGGTTGGTGGGAACACACCTATGGTTCATCTTACAGAGGTACATGTGAAACTTACTAAGTGTAGAATGTAAATGTCTTAACACAGTAACTAAGAGGATGCCATGAAGGCTATGTTAACCAGTTTGATGAAAGTATTTCAAATGGTATATAAAACCAGCACACTGTACCCCATGACTGCATTAATGTACCCAGCTAGGATTTAATAAAAAAAAGAAAAAGAAAAAAAATTTTAGTCTGGAAGATACACAACATCTGGTACACAGTGGGACTTCTTAAATGCCTTATCTTTGTGTCACTTCAATCAATTACCACTTAACCTGTCATGTATCAAGCACTTATTACCATGTCTGATACAACATAAGATCCTGAATATTGATAGTTAGGTTTTAAAATACCTGTACTTTGCCAGGCACAGTGGCTGATGCCTGTAATCCTAGCACTCAGCGAGGCTGAGTGGGTCAGATGGCTGGAGCTCACAGTTTAACAGCAGCCCCAGCCAGAACCAGACCCCATCTGTAAAACTAGCCAGGCATTGCAGCGGGTGCTTGTAATCCCAGCTACTCACGAGGCTGAGGCAAGAGTATCACTTGAGCCCAAGAATTTGAGGTTGCCGTGAACAATAACAGCACAGTACTCAACCAGAGTGAAAGAGGGAAACTCCCACGACCACCCACCCCGAAAAAAATCTATATTTTGTCAAACACTGATCATTTTAAGTGCTTCTTTTCTTTTTTATGTTCTAAGTTTTTAGTAAAGTGGCTTAAACAAAATGCCATTGCTTCTAACCAGTTATGTAATAGCACGCATGGCCAAATTGCTGGTGTAAATAAAAACAAAATTTAAGAGTATATAAAGATCCCTTGGGGAGTCCGTAAACACTGGTTTGGGAATTGGGAGACTTAGAATTTAGAGCTATGTGTAATACTGATAACTGCAATATATTTTTAAAAGCACTTAAGTTTTTTGAACTGCAATTTGGTATTCTAAAATGACAAGTTGATTTAAAAGATTCATGAGGCCTTTTTTTGGCTCAAATATTTCAAAATTATAGACATTTACACTCTGCATTGTGCAGAGATAAATCTTAATGAACGCAATTATAGCAATGAACTGATAAAACTTAATCATTTTAGGATTATAGTAAATGCAACAAAATTTGTGATGAGATTTGGGGACACATTGGTGCTGGGAGGTCTGAGTGTCCTGAGCTAGAGAGGCAAAATTGGGTCTCTCATTTTGTCCTGATTGAGCCACTTAAAAACCAGAACACCTCAGTAAAGCCTGCAAAGACAACCGTCTGTCCTCAGGACGTCTTCAGGTGGGAGATAGTGTCTGAGAGTCTATTTTGTAGAAAAGAGGTAAAATAATATTGAATGACCAGGATCACTATCTTTCCATAAGCAATAATCAGATAATTCTGTCCCCAGTAGAGGCTGACCAGCTGACTCGGTAAATATGTCTTTTCTTTCGTTCAAACTTGATGATACATTTCTTCCTCTGCATTTTCACTCCAGAGTGCTTCTCGGGGTAGGGCTCCCTTCCCGAGAGTTGTAGTTGATTTATTCAACTGTTATCCTTTTGTTGGGGCACCAAATCATGGCTCTCAATGCCAAGAAGCCGCGATGCTCCTGAGTTTACTGTTATTAGTGCAGCCTGTCGGGCCACTTGCTGCCCTGTGGGATCTGTAGGTTGTATGTGAAGGCTGACTGATGAAATCTGTGGAACAAACAAATATGACAAAAGTTACTTTTCTTAATCTCAAATCTTTGGGACAATTATTTCCAAAAACGAAATATTTCAAAATTTCTAGGAAAATGTCTTCAGATTTTTTAATCAAGATTTTTTTTTCTTCCCGGGTAATAGACAATTACAAATTACACAAGGATAATAAATACAATTTATTTTGAAACAAACTGTTACTCACGATTTTATCATCAATAGCTACATAACACTAAATGAAATCCTGAGGACATTTGTGTGGGTTGTTTAACTGCAACAAATACTAAAAAATGAGGACCAAAGATTTATGGATTTACAGTTGGATACAGAAAACTAATATTTTATACAAGATGATTTCTGTCCAATGACAAACAGTTGAGTTCACCCACATAAATTTACTTACCTAGAAGCTTTAGCTACTTGATAGATGCTAATTTGTATTTTTACCATGACACTGAATCATATCTTTAAAAAGATTAGAAGTAAACGGAGATTCATCCTTCAATCATTAATATTTTTAACATTAAGGTAATAATTCTCAAAATTATGTTATTAATACTATGCCTTTATTGTTGCCATATTTGTTTACAAGCTATATTTTAATGTACTTCGTATTTTTATTGCTTTTTTTTGCCAAACAAATTCATTAAGAAATATGCTATTGTATTGTCACCATTGTAATAATTAATAGGATTATGCCAAAACATTATTAATTTTTTTTGAGACAGAGCCTCAAGCTGTCACCCTGGGTAGAGTGGTATGGCATCACTGCTCAAAGCAACCTCCAACTCCTGGGCTCAAGTGATTCTCCTGCCCCTGTCTCCCAAGTAGCTGGGATTACAGGCACCCACCACAACGCCTGGCTATTTTTTGGTTGCACCAGTCATTGTTGCTTGGCCAGCTCAGGCCGGATTCAAACCTGCCAGCTCAGGTGTATGTGGCTAGCACCTTAGCTGCTTGAGCCACAGGCGCCAAGCCCCAAAACATTATTGAATGCTACATTAATTTAATCGATGTAATAATCACATGCTTAAATATTAATTCTTTAAGAAGAAGAATGAAAATGTTTATTGTTGCTTAATAAACAGGTTTTGGATCCTTGAAACTTAATTAAACACCAAATGAAAGTTAATTTGATAAGAGAACATTATTGTTTTTACATTAACCTATTATACAAATTTCAACCGAAACATACATATTGGGCAATTAAAAATGTTATTTAGTTCTTTTTCTGATAAGTTCTGGTATTGAGGATTCATTATTAATAAAATAAGATAAAAGACTTTCAATGACAAACTTTTGTTCCTATAAGACACTTGAGATGTTCCTCAAATTCTGTTGTTCTGGATTCAAGTAATGTAGTAATATTTACAGTAACAAGGGACAAAAGTATTTCTCAGCAATACAAAGAGGTGTCCAACTTGGGAAACTATATGTGAAGATTGTTTGCTTTTGTAATCCTTCAACAAGGTCTTTTTAGTGTTCAAAATATTTACTTCTCAACAAGTACTTTAGATAAGTAACCAAATCATTCTGACCTAAAATAACCTCACGCCACGATCAAGGCTTACTGGTTGATGCCCTGATTTTGTCATTAATGAGTTCACCCTGCCTTGCTGTGGAGTACTGATAGAAATGGACTGTCAAGCCTTTTCAGTTGTGCTGATGGCTTTGAAAGGTATTCTAATGTGCCAAGGAAGTCTCTAGTGAAGCACACAGTTCCACATAGTAAGGGTTTTAACCATAAAAGTAACGTCATTGTTTTGCCTCATATAGAAACAGGAGGACTTGGTGCATTCTGCAAAACAGATTTCACAATATTTGTTGTAAATTTCCCATTTCTAAACAAGTACTAGAGAACATTTCTAGAGTTCAGTGACTTCTCCTTCCTATGATTGATATGTTTTTACATACTTATATATGGTTCTGAAGTCTTCTCGCACATCTAGGGTGGTATAGGATATGGGACATTACTTCCTGCGATGCAGATTGACTATGTGGAAAAGTCCTTGTTTTGCACCCACTGAGAACGCAGTGCCCTTTGTGCATAACCCCGATAAACCACTTCCAAACTATGTCGTAAACTTCTGAGTAAGTTTTGAAATCTCTACTCCAGTTGTACTAGTCGGGAAACTGTGGCAGAATAAAAAGTCTCCGTGGTTGCAGTGGTTAGCTCATATGTAAGCTCACCAAATACTAAGAAATCAACCTCAGAAGATTAATTACCTTGCAAAGAATAGAATAATTTTTTTACAGTTGTGGTTATACGTACTAAGGTTTGGGCACGATCTGCAATTTTGTGATGAACTCTTTTATTTGACAGAAGCTCCGTACCAGTTCCTTTGCTGGCATCGTCCCTACCTATTATTTAAACCTTTGTAGCAGCAGGTTTGATAAATTTATTTATAATTAGTCCAGAAACTATAAGCATTGAAAGTAAATAAAACGTGATGAATGAGTATTCTGAAGCTTTTGGATTTTTATGCTACTAGAGTGCTAACAAGTTTTTAAACTGCTTGAATGTTTTTGCTCTTTTGTTTATTATTTGGAAACTTACCAAGATGTCTAAAGTCGGACAATATCATGTCAGAATGTGTGTGGAGTGTGGGTGTGGGTGTGGTTTCAGAATTTGGGAACATCTCTAAGCCTAAAGGAATCACTTTGTTCTAGTTTACATTTAATAACAATTTTAATGTCAACTATTTTTCATGAAATTTTGAATATTTTCTTTGCAGCTGCTAATTTTACAACATTAACTAAAATTTAAGATTATTATTTGAGGGATCTCTTGGAAGATATATAAAGATTTTATCACAATCAAACCAAACAATACTAACAGTAGTATTTGTAGCTACAATTTAATATGCACACTTTGTGCCTGATGGTATTCTGCATTCTTTCATCATATTGAAGATTTTAGACCTCAGAATATATTTAAGAACTTTCACTTTTCTGCAATACTAGTCCTTTACGGGGCAGCACCTGTGGCTCATAGGAGTAGGGCACCGACCCCACATGCCGGAGGTGGTGGGTTCAAACCCAGCCCTGTCCAAAAACTGCAAAAAAAAAAAAAAAGAAAGAAAAAAATCTCCTTCATCTAAAATAGATTCAATACAGAAATATAAAAACCTATGTATATTTGTTACATAAATTTGTTGTAAGTTTTTTTATACAGATGCTTCCCAACTTACCATGGGATTCCATCCTCATAAACTCATTGTAAGTCAAATTACGTGGCCATTGCCTAACGCTACCAGTAAATCCATGTTGAAGGTGAAAAATTATAAGCTAAAGCATCTACATACGTGTGGGAGGAGTGTGTGTGTGTGTGTGTGTAAGCATGTACTGCTATGATCTGAAGGTGTATGTCCCCTCAACATCCTTATGTTGAGACCTAATCCCCAAGGCAATGGCATGAAGAGGCAAGGCCTTTGGGAGGTGATCAGGTTATGAGCAGGGATCAGAGCACTTATAAAGGAGGCTCATAGGAAGGGTGGTGCCCGTGGGTCAAAGTAGTAGCACGCCGGCCCCAAATACCGGAGGTGGTGGGTTCAAACCCAGCCCTGGTCAAAAACTGCAAAAAAAAGGCCCACAGGAAACTTGTTTTCCTCTCTGACACGTGAGGATGCACAGAGAAGTTACTCTGCAGGAACCAGAAGACAGTTCTTATCAGACGCCAAACCTGTCAACTGTGTCAATGCTTGGATCTTGGACTTCTCGGCCTCCCAAACTGGGAGAAATAAATTTCTGTTGATCATAACCAACCCAGTTAATGGTATATTTTGATAGCAGCTCTAAAACAATCAAAACATACTCAAACACACTGCACATGCTTATATTATTTCTACGTATTTGGCAGGCTTAATATGAAACTCCTGTCGCAGAGCTCCATTACCCTGAAGACAAAAATGAGGCAAAACGTTTGTCACTTCAGTGTATGAAAACTCTCGCCTCAGTGTCTGACACTCTGCTGTCCAAGTCTACAAACTACAATTGTACAACTTCAGTTTTGAGGGTTCACCCCCTTCGTGGGTAAGTGCCATCTTTGTAACTTACCTGGCCACCTTGGACATGTCACTGTGCCCCTGCTTCCTTGAGCAGAATTCTAAAGTAGCAAACCAAACAAAATCATGTTTGATGTGCTGCTTATATATTTCTCATATGCATGAAAATAAATGCCCACATATTAGAATAATATTGCATATTTGCCAGCCTTATACCTTCATAAAAAATGAATGTACAAATCACCTATAAACTTCTTCTAATAATTTTAGGTACTCTCTTTGAGCTCAGGCTCTATAGTAATTTTGCTTGATTTAATTCGTATCACTCAGTATGTCCACTGTACCTTTGGTTGTTGGTAACACAGGTGTTGGCCTCTGCATAAAGGAACGGTGGAGGCTGAGGGTGGGATTTCAGAAGAAACTAAAACTAAGCCTCCAGTCACAGTTTAGGGAGACTCTTAGAAAGCAAATCCACAAATAAGGATATGTGAATATTGCAGCTGTTCATCCCAGAACTGATGACTACACATAAAAGATTGCAGCAAATGAAGATTTTATTGTTGCCTCCCTGAGTTTCTACAATGACACAGAAGCTTGCAGGTTCTGGGCACTATTCCCAGAAGTGCTGCATCCTCTCCCCAAATCCACAGATGCTCTTCTGGGAACGAGGTGGCGGCCCTGGCACACACATGCACTGACAGCGTGCGACCATTCCTGGAAGCACTGCCTTCTGGAGATGAGACTTTCAAGAAAAAAACCTCACCGAATTTCATTCTGTTCGGTTTTTCACAAATCTAGTATATTTTTAAAACTCAGGGACTAATATGATGTGGGAGAGAAGAGCTCGTTCCTGGTTGTCTGGAGACATCACTAATCCGTTTTTTGAAACGGGACATGTGACAGTTTGAGTTGCTGAGGAGCCAGGTAAAGAAAACCTGGGAAGAGTCACTTAACCACCAAGGGGTCCATTCATTACACGGTGCAGCCCAATAAAACACCACAAAATGCATACTTCTAAAATAAAATCTCCACTGACAATACAGATACAGTCCTTCGCTATCATAATAACTTGTGTGTCATGGTAACTCTATCTTGGATTTATAGGCTGGTAACTTTTTAATTTTTAAAATAGATTTAGAAGGTACAAGTGCACATTGGTGCATGGATACATTGGATAGTGGTGAAGTCTCGGCTTTTTGAGCAACCACCCCCTAGATAGTGTACATGGATCTGTCAGGTAACTCATCATAGTTCATCTCTCTCCTGCCCCCTAGCTTTCCAGGTCTCTAATGACAGTTATTCCACTTTCTGTATCCATCGTGTACCTATTATTTAGCTCCCGCTTATAAGTGGGAATGTGTAATATTTGACTTTCTGAGCTATTTCACTTAAAATCATTAGCTCCACTTCCATTTATATTGTTGCCAAAGACCTGGTTTTTATGGCTGAGTAGTATTCCATTGTGTATACCACACAGATGGACCACATTTCCTCATCCCTTCATCTACGAATGGACACTGAGGTTGGTTTTATATCTTGGCTGTTGTGAAGAGAACTGTTAATGAACATATAATTGTATCTTTTTGATAAAGTGATTTATTTTCCTTTGAGTATTCATGCAGTTAGTAAAATTGCTGCATCCAATCTTTGATAGACTCCACCCTATTTTCCATAGAAGTTGTGCAACTGTACATTATTATGTATGTCAGTGTCCCTTTTATCTACATCCCTGACAACATTGTTTTGTTTTGTTTCCCATCTTTTAATAATAGCTACTCCGACTGGTGTAAGATGGGATCTCATTTTGGTTTTTATTTTTTTTTGTTTGATAATTAATGAAGTCAAGCATTTTCTCGTATGTTGGCTGGCCATTTGTAGGGGTTCTTTTGAAAAATGTCTGCTCCCGTCGTTTGCCAAATGCACACTTTGTGATATTCCCTCATCTTCTGCAGGACGTCTGTTTACTCTGTTGATTCTGTTGCTTACTTATTTTGCTGTCCAGAAGCTGTTGAATTTAAGCCCCATTTGTCTATTTTTGGTTTTGTTGCATTTGCATCTGAGGGCTTAGTCCTAAAGTCTTTGCCTGAACCAATATCTAAGGGAGTTTTTCCTCAGTTATCTTTTAGAATTTGTATGGCTTCTGGTCTAAGGATAAAAAGTCTTTAATGCACCTTAAGTTATTCGCATATGGTGAGAAACAGGGATACAGTTCATTCTTCTGCATAAGGCTGTACAATTTTCCCAGTACCACTTACTAAATAGAAGATCCTTTCCCCCACTGTGTATTTTTATCTACTTTGCTGAAAATCAGTTTCTGGCAGGCATACAGCTTTTCAAAATTATCTTTTTAACTTTGTAAAACAATTCTGGCTTTTCTCTTTTGTTCCATTGACCTATGTGTCTATTTCTCACCAATGCCATGCTGTTTTGGTTATTGTAGCCTGTAGTGTAATTTGAAGTCGGGTAATGTGATGCTTCTAGCTTTGTTCATTTTGTTTACGACTGCTTTGGCTATTCAGGTTTTTTATTGGTTGGCTGGTTGGTTTTTGGTTCCATATGAGTTCCAGGGTTGTTATTTCTGTGAACAATGACATTGGTATTTTGCTAGAAATTGCATCAGATCTATAGATTCTTAGGCCGATAGTTTTGTTTGT
>NW_003852545.1:3463622-3464600 GCF_000181295.1 Otolemur garnettii
ATGCACAATTTAACAGAAAGATGAACTCTTCGTGTGGAAATGACTGGTGAGTCTTGACACTCACAAGACTTGAGCTCATTACAGCAGCAAAGGAGGCGGCTCCAAAATAATCACAGGGCACAGTAGGTACTATGGTCCTTTTTATGCCGTTAGGACTTAATACAGCATTTTTACATTTGTTTACTTTCAACTACAAAGGGCACCATGTACAATCTGTGTCTTTGTGTAAATTTTGGTAAATTCTTATTTTCTGTAATAGACTTGTGTATGTTTAATGATAGTAAATGATAAAATAGTATCTTTATATATTTTATGTAAGTATACACTTTTGATATTTCTAGGCTACATGTTTCTTCTAAGAATTTTCAAATAGAGTGGTGATAGGAGGGCGGAGTGTCAAAAGTTATTTTTCAAATTGTGGCTAATCTCCAAAGAATTTAAAATGTTTATTTAAAAAAAATACATGTAGGTTGGGCACAATGGCTCATGCCTATAATCCTAGCACCCTTGGAGGCTGAGATTTTCTCATAGGAAAAAAACGACAATAGTCATAGTTCTGACGCTTATTCAGAATCTGTATATCGGGGGTGGAAAATTGGAAGAATATATTAAAATTCTACCCTTTTCTAAAAATGTACAATTTAAAAAAGCCATCAGAGAATCATTGAACTTTAGTCTCACTGAAATATAGGTTAGATATAACAAAAGCTATTATTATTACCTCATAAGTAAGTCATAAGACATTCAGAATATTTAATTGACTTGGTTATATTCTTGTACTTATAATTGGGGTGGAAACAGAACTGGAAAGGAAATATATTGACTGCAAGTCCAGTGTTGTCTATATGATATTCATAAACTACCTTTGGTTTTATATATCTATTATCACTATTCTCTTGAATGTTATTTGATTATAAAATTCCAGTGTTAAAACATCATATTAGTACAGGACTCTATTATTTTCTATGTGATTTTATA
>NW_003852545.1:3465138-3491991 GCF_000181295.1 Otolemur garnettii
TTTTTTTTTTTTTTTGCAGTTTTTCACCGGGGCTAGGTTTGAACCGGTCACTTCCAGTATATGAGGCCAGTACCCTTCTCCTTTGAGCCACAGACACCACCCCACATATAATTTTACATTACAATGGAAATCATACTGTGTACTCCCTACATGTTAAGCTGCTAAAATTTCAGCCTACCAAATAAACTAATTTTCAAGACAATGCCAGAATGAAAGAAATATGAACTCGTTAGCTCATTGAGGAATGACATTTGTTTTCACTTTGCCAAATCAAGAAGAAGCCAATGAACTTGAAATGTTACTTTTGAGAAAGATTGACCATTGCTTTGTCCTCCTTTGGTAATTCAGATGATTGGATGCAAATACGTCGGTGGAACTGTGGAAAATCCATTGCGTGCATTGTGAAAATAAGGGGAAAATCTCAAGAAAGGTAACCACCTTAGCTATTAGACGCAGTCATTAGCAATATTCAGAAATATTCTGACAGCTTTCACTACAATTTCCTTTTCTTTTGTCTAAAAAAACTACTCTAAAGAAATACATTCCACTAGGTTATAATTAACATGGCTGTCAAAAGATATTATATATCAGCAGCTGCCTACTATCCTAAGGTGGAGAAAGAGTGGCAGCCCCATTGTTCTCTGTCTAATCAGGTCAGAGCAATGGCAACTCTAATTAGAGTTATTGTCGAGACACTGCTTAACGCCTATCACAGTAAACGACGTCCGTATGTTTGTTCCTGCATCTCTTATTTTAACCTTTTTGAAGGAGGGGAAATGTTTTTAGTAATAAATTGTCAAGCCTCTTCTCGATATATGCATTATAATACTTCTTCCCATATTTAGCAAATAATGACTAGTGGTCAAGCTACCAATTCTATCAGAAAATGATACTGTTTCATAATACAACATGAAGATTTATTTATTTAAAAATAAAACCGGTAAGATTCCGACGTATAAAAACTGTGAGAATCAGAACCAGATATTTGTAGAAAAATGTTTTCCTACAGAACAGTTATTTTTCTGTGTGATATTATAGATTAGGGAAGAGATATGTTTTCTTATAAAGCTAAATCATTGTTTATAAAATAATTGGAGATTATTGTCAAAACGATTATGGTTGCCAGAACATTTATCATTGAAACTGGCTCTAAACCTAAATTCTGTCTTGATTTCTTTATTTTTTTCAAGGAGGTTACATGATTTGCAGCAAAGTCTAACCCTAACAAATGTATTTCGTATGCAATAAATGTTCTTTTAATGTAGAAAATCAGTGATAATTCCGAATTCTGTTTAGATAGATTGACCTCTCAAGTTATTATACATTCATTTTTAACAGTTTTTTGCTTAGGGGGGAAAAGATTCAGAGTGAAATAAAAAGCTTCTCTTAATACAGATAAATCCAGTTCATGAAAATAAATATAAACTAGTTTGTCCTTTTCAGAAAATGTATTGTTTTGAAAATGAACAATATTTGATTCTTCTCTGACTGCTAATTTATTCCTCTGACTTGTGTTAACTTTCCGGGAAATTATGTTCACCCCTTTAAGGGAACATTCCCTACTGCCTCCTGACTTTCACATCATGCCATATGCAGCTTAAGATAATAAGACTAGCAATTACTTTTCTATTTTGACACACTCATCCAGGAACATTGTGCTGCATTAATGAAGTAGGCCATTGCTGCCTTGAGGATGTATTCAGGCGGTCTCCGACTTAGGTGGCTTAACTGTCCATTACACACAAATAATCAACCAAGAAGGGCCAGCAGTTTCTAGAAAATCTGCTTCCATCTCCCGGAAGCCTTCTTTCCCTTATTTCTTCGTTCTCTTTCTGCAAGACAAAGCCTAGAGTGGTCTGTCTTTTCTCTTCCAGGGCGCTCTCTGTCCTGGAATGTCTGTTCTGACCTCCCACAGGGCTTAATAGGAGAAGCTCAGCATTATAGGTGTCAGAGACAAGAAAACAGAGAAGGGAGGAACCTGCATCCGCACTCATTTCCCACGGCGTCCTTCAGCCGCCTCCAAGGTCACGGGCCTCCCAAGGACTCCATTCTAGCCCCTCAGCTCGTCTAAAGTATGCGGAGTGTCTGACTTCACAGGTAGTCAGCAAATCATGAGTAAGCCCCACTCTGTATTCCAGAATTCTAAACCTTCGTCCACAGCTTATGAAAAATGTATCTGGGGCACTTTAATAGAGAGGAAGACAAAGAGAGAGAGAAGGGGGAGGGGAGGATTTATTCTTGTCTATTTCAATCTTGTGGCAGATCTAGTCTGGTGGTGAGAGATTTCTCAAAAGATGACAGAAAGTGAAAGTAGCCATCTCTTCAATGAGAAGAAAGTAAGGGTCACTCTACCTGGCCTGCAGGCTTGGAAAGACTCAGAGAAAGGGCTCACTTCTTTCTTGTCTACCTTCCAAAGCTGCTCATTGCTCTGGAGTCCCTTCCTCACCGGCCTCTCACTGTCCCAGTCCCACCTTCCCGTACCCCCGGCCCCATAGAACCAGACCATTGGCACCAAGAATCGACCGCCTCTCTGCCTGTGAGAGGCGAAGTGGGCGAGATGGGAAGAGACCTAGATTCATGGAAAGCGTGATTATTGTTTTCCTTTCGCTGAGGATCCGTCCTGCTCTCTGGACGGTGCTTCACTTCTGGCATTTAGGAAGAAGGATGGGTTTCTCTGAGCTGGCGGAAGAGCACAACCAACACATATGCACTATCCCCTAAGTGCATTTTCAGTTTTCAGCACGTTCGTTACCTGTAAACATTTGGAACACTCTGTGGCTATCACTCCAGTGTTGTCTTTGATATTTCCAGATGAATTCAAAAAAAAAAAAAAAGACATTTATTGAGTTCATCAGAAACTGAAGAGTTTGCCCATCTTTGAGAAAGTTTTGCCTGGTGGTGGAGTGAGTTGGGATGAGAAGCAGCAGCCGTGTGAACCTCAGATTAAAATGGTGCCCCTGCTTCCAACTTCAAATCCCTCCTCCCTTCTTTGTGATTTCTTTTAAGTATAATTCTTGGTCACTCTGTGTCAGGTGAGGGTAGAGGAAAAATTGTTAAAAATGTAGTACAACCAACTAGGACTTTGTAAGCTGGAGTCTTTTGAGCATGTGGCAAGCTTCACATCAACGGGAGCAACAGAGGGAGTCTGCCTTCAAGTTTTTGTTGTTGTTGTTCTGTTTTTGAGACAGAATCTCACTATGTCACCCTCAGTAAAGTGCTATGGCTTCACAGCTCACAGCAACCTCAAATTCTTGGGCTTAAGCAATTCTCTTGCCTCAGCCTCCCAAGTAGCTGGGACTATAGATGCCTGCCACAACGCCCAGCTATTTTTTTTGTTATAGAAGTCATTGTTGTTTGTCAGTTCCTGGGCCAAGTTCCAGCCCCCCCGCCCCAGTGTATGTAGCCAGTGCCCCAGCCGCTGAGCTACAGGTACCTTTACAAGTTTTGAGAAGGGAGGAGGGAGTGAGGGAAAGGAAAAGGAAAAAAAACAGAAGGAAAAGAGAATAGAAAATAGTGACTAATTCTCACATAAATTAGATTTAATTTTGACCAAAGTACATTACTTGAACATTAATTTTTAATTAAACTTGTTAATATGTTGTTTAGGATTTTGCATCCCCATTTATAAGTGAAATATATTTGTAATTTCCCTTTATAATAATATGTTTTTTCCAATTTTAATATCAGGTATATCCAGATGAAGTAGAATGATTTTGAAGTATTTCTTCTTTTTCTATTGCCTATAAGATTTGGCATGATCTGTTTTTTTAAATTATCTTCTATTTTTATTTATAAATATAAGTTATCTATTTTTGAGACTTTGGAAAAAAATTAAGAAGAAGAAGTTAACTGAATACTCCATACTGAACCTCAGAGTCAAGGCATTCTGATAGACATACTCTTATCTGACAATGTGAATGTTACTTTTTTGCATTATTATTATGATAATTATTATTGCTCAATATTTCATTGCAGCAATTGTCTGATTTCTTTTCTGAATGTATTTGTCTTCCTTCATTCTTTATGAGGTTTTTGTTTCTAGTCCTTATCTTAAACATTGTTATTGTTATTAAATTTTAAGCCTTTTTAATTTTGTGAAGGCAAAAAGTGGAAACCAAATAAACACACGTATGTGTATAGAGAAAATTTTTAAAAAAAGTTTTGAAAAGCAGCAGTTCAAAGTATTACATGTCATAATGGAAGATGCATTTAAACAGAGATCCCAAAGACTAAAAGCCATAAAGCTAGAGGAATGAAGGTTAGAACCCGGGTGCGGCTGAGGAGGTGCTTGGAAGGGACCTGCAGGAAACCGTCTCTGCCAGCTGGGAGCCATGTTGGATTATTGATAGTGATGCATTGACAACGTGACCAGGGCTCTGTATATGTGAGGACTATTCATTGATTTTCCTCTGTAAGTATTTCCTGAGTATATACGCCCACATCCCTAATAAACAGCACAACGGATGGGAGGCCTAAAGTAGTGAGTAGGTTACCGAGCCAAGCCAGAAGGAACTTGCCGTCAGAGGAAGAGTATAGCGAGATAGCATGAGATGAAAGCAGACAGCAAAATAGAACAGAAAACTTGTAACTCATCCCATATGCGTGGGATTGGGTGGGGTAAGGGGTAAAGAGGTGGGATCATAGACCATTCTGTAATGGAGAAGTCTAAGCTGTTCATTCCAGTAAACTTCAAGCAAACGAGACGTTGTGGCTCATTCAAAGCCTACTCATAAACACCATCTTTCTATTTAGATATTAAAGGCAACATATTTCTTTAATAGATACTGGCAAAGTTATATTTTAAAAACCCTGTGTCATCAGGGAGCTGTCCATGGGCCATAAGATATACTCGAGAAATATATTCTAATTCTCCCGTTTGAAAATGGCAGGCCAAGGTGCCCCCAGAGCAGGGATCTAAGACAACACCAATGGCCCAGGCCTGGCTGGAAGGTCCTGTTGACTTGCGCTCTTTGCAGAGAGATTGATGACAACAGTTCTCAGGCATGGAAACACTGAACAGAGCACAAACGGTTTGTTTGTCTCATGGAAACTGCTATGGACAGCGTTGGCTGCTCTGGCAAGGCGAGTTCAGCCGAGTGGTTTGAGTCTCAGCAGGACACCCCACGGCTCTCCTAAGCTTTCCCTGGCACATTTCTTACTAGTGTGAAAACACTCCAGCAGCAGCATCTCATCTTCCCAGGGTAATTTGGAAGTTCTTTCTCTTGTTTTTTTTTTTGGTCCTTCCCTAGAAACACTCCCATGTTCAACTTGGTGCCTGCATCTTCCACTCTATTTCACTAAGGAGTTGACAGAAAATAATATTAAACATGAAGAATATTTTTGATTTTACTCCTTTGAATTCAATAAGCACCAGGGCTCACATTTCGCACGGCTCTCTTTTGTTAGAGGAATTTATTTCTACCACAGCTCTTCCTTCTACAGCTGAATCGCTTTCATCTTTTACATTCTCTCTTCCTTTATGACACCCTTGTTTGAAACCTTGAACATATTCCCAATATTTTGTCACTTAGAAAATATTTACCAAACGTTCCAGCCTGGGCAGCCTGCTGGGTTTGGGGGATATGACAGTGAACAAGATA
This sequence comes from Otolemur garnettii, assembly GCF_000181295.1. NCBI lineage: Eukaryota > Metazoa > Chordata > Mammalia > Primates > Galagidae > Otolemur > Otolemur garnettii. The sequence goes on from NW_003852545.1 coordinate 3,470,739, forward strand.
GGGTTTTATCTTTAGGGGGCTTGCAGTTAACTCTAGAAGGGAGGCATAAAATGAGTAATTACAGGAGTCTTTGAGAACGGCAATAAGAAGTGATCGACGTATTGTTTTATTATTATTATATATTATTCAGTCTATTTGACGTTTGATCAACCAAAGTGAAGACAGAGAAGTTTGGGGGGAGTTGGGGAGAAGAGACAATGGCAATGAAATTAAAACTAGAAAGACAAGATGAAACTACAGACAAATAGATAGAAAAATAATGTTTCAGGTGGGATGAGAATATGTAGAGAAAGAGAAAATGTCCTCTCCTGAGGAACCAAAGATACTCAGTTTGATTTGAAAGGGAGAGAAAAATGCTGCAGGAAGGACTGCGGGCAGCACCAGCCATATCAAGGTAAGGAGACCCCCCTTCTCCTTAGGAATGGAAATTGTAGATTTTAAACTACTAAAGAGAGCGAAAATCAGAATCGCTTGTCTCTGGAAATGAAACAAGGCTGAATTCAATCACAGTAACCTGGCTCAGAGATGACCATGAAGATGAGAATTATGAAGAGGATGTTGAAAAGAGGTTGAAAGATGGAAGTGGGAAGATTTAAGTAATAAGTAATAGTCAAAATATGTAACATTGAGAACACACTGAATTCTGGGGAGATGGCTCATTCAGTGAAGGGAACTCCTTGAGTTTTTGTTTGTTTGTTTTACTGATGCAAGCAGGTTAAAAAGTGTGTCATTTACTCAAACAGAAAATACGAGAAGAAAAGTATATTTGAGGCAGAACAGGGAAAATTCCCAAGGATATTATAACACTGCATTTGTGTGTGCATATTGCGACCTAAGATCCTCTTAGCCTCACCTGTGTGACCACACAATGTCTGGTTCTTGCAGGTTATGACCAGGTTCCTACAGGCACAGCCTGGTGGCACCTTGACTGAGGCCTGCACCCTACACAGTGGCTCTGCCTGTGGCTTCTCTGTTGACACAGCTATAGGACACTCCCCTGTATCTCTATGTGTCAATCTCACAGTGCCAGAAACTTTATACCCTACTGGCCCAACTCTGAGCTCCTGGATACGTGTGTCCCTAATTATTTTTTCTTATGCTTTTCTCCAATAGGAAGTTTTAAGATATTGTTTATAATGTTATGGGGAAACATTCTCATTGAGAAGAGGAATCTTTCTCACATACCAATCACCACCTTGAAAGTTCATTCTTGCAGCAGTCTTTGTCCATTGCTTCACTTTTTCTCTGTGAAATTGCGATTCCCAGTAAAGAATTAGCTTATATGCCACATGTTTCTGGCTCTATCTTCAGGGAAACTGAATTTTTCTTAAAGGCACTTAGAATGGAGAATTGGGATGGTTTTTCCCTGTTCTGGTGGATGTTAGGGGACTGTTATTAGTGAGGAGGTGGTAACACCTGCTATGGTAGATGATAGCACTACAATTTCTAATGACTTTGCCTGCAATTAATTGAGATGAAATTCTGGTAAACAGTGAGGCATTAGAGTACGTGGCAGCCATCACCGTAGAAAGCCATGGGGCAGGGATAATTATAGAGTTTGAAGTGGACTGGTTTAATTTCACTGCAATGGAACCCTTGTACAAAGGAAATGATAAGCTAAGGACTTCTCACTGCCAATTTAGGTGAATTATAAAAGGGTCCCTTTGCAGATTTAGCAGATTTTAAGAAAACTGTCATCACCTGCAGCTGCTGGCACTAATGAACATCAGACCAGGGTCTTATTTTAATGGTATCAGAACTGCAGAAGTGGCTGACCTTGGGACTCTAAGTGTCTGTGAGAGTCTGGATGCCTGTCCTGAGCTGGGGAAGGTGAAATCCACAAAACCATATGGTGGATTGGGCACAGTGGCTGTTCATAGTCCAATAAAGGTACATGTTTGGGAATAATTTTGCCAGATCTAGAAGGCAAAAGCATATTACAGGAATAGGTAAGACAGATGCCTTGTTGACTATCTCATTACGTGAATACTTCTTTTTCAATTTGTACATACAACTAGTAGAGATAAGAAGGAAGGGTTGCTTTCAGGTAAATGATGGAAGAAAGAACTTGGGTACGATTAACTGGTGGTCTACATCTGGCTGAAAGGTGTTGCAAGCCAAAAATGCACAGGTGCTGGGTCACAGCCCCATCTTAGTGTTGTGCTAACAAGAAATGCAGAGGCCAGTATTCCTGTTGTGTACTTGACTCTCTGATGCGCCCAGAGGCAGAAATAATCAGAGGTAGAGTCTCCCAATTGCTGGACCAATAGATCCATGAAAAGAGTTTGTGTGTTGACCTTCATGTGATAAGTCCAACAGCAAGGGCTCTTTTTTCTTTTTTTCATTCCAGAAAGTTTCACTTCTTAGTAACAGAGACTAACAAAAGTCCTGTAACTATGACCAGTTTCTTGGAGAAAAACATCCAGCCTTTTGCTAATGAGTGGATCATATCAAATGCCTTATGTCCTGAAGGAGACAGAGATTTGTTCTTACCTGAGTCGACATTCACTCTGTCTACGTTATGACCTTTCTAACCCACAGTGCTCACACCAGGAACAATATCTAGGGGCTCAGGCGTCTTTTCCACTAATTTAAAAGTGATCTTGTACAAAAAGAAGTAGTCAAATGAAATTGTTATATAATGTATATATGTAAATGCTCAATGAATCTTGTGGTCTTGGTAGCTTACTGTGTCTGTCAATATCTAATCTTACCTTGTGCTTGTAGCTCTAAATTGGACAGCCACTCCCTTTATCTCTTGGAATCTACAGCCCTTATATCCAGTATGATTTCATCTCCTTGGCCTGCTTTTGGGCTTCCTGTCATATTTGACATTTTAATATTGCTTCATAAGAACTGACCCCAGGTTATATCTTAACTGTCCACTTTTTACTATACTTATAATACTATGAGCAAATAATTATGACATTTTCGAATAATTTTATAAATATGTTAAGTATCCTGTTTCCAGTTTGAAAATATAGTTTCCTCAACTTAGAAATGGATTTAAGGCCATGTCCTATGGCTCACACCTATAATCCTAGCACTCTGGGAGAAAGGCAGGCAGATCACTGGTGCTCACGGGTTAGAGACCAGCCTGAGCAAAAACAAGAACTCATCTCTAAAAAAAATAGCCAGATGTTGTGGCAGGTGTCTGTAGTCCCAGCTACTTGGGAAACTGAGGCAAGAAGATGGCTTAAGCCCACAAGTTTGAGGTTGGGGTGAGTTATGATGCCATGACACATGACACTCTACCAGGAAAAATGTGAAAATCTATCTCCAAAACAAAGAAAAAGAAAGAAAAGAATTGGAGTTAGTATTTACTATACTGCTAGATGAAACCAGTTTATATGCATTCCTCTCTTAGAAGAATGCTGGAAAATATTAGGAAAGACCTTATAAATATTTTTATAATTATTCATATGCATATAATTCACATGAAATTTGGTATATGAATGCTGGTATGTATACCATTAAAAGTAAATGAACAATGAAATTCAATTCATCCACTGAAATGACCACGATATAGCAATCATTGGAAAGAAAGACAGATAAATAAGTAGATAAATGCACAGCTTTCTATTGAACTGTTAATGCACCTTAAATTTAGAACTTCTTAACTTGCTGAATTTTTTTCAGTTACCCCGTGGAAATGAATCATGATGCTTCTGAACATGTGGTAAGATGTCAGCTTCGGTGTGATTCCTAATCAGATGAAATAACTTCCAGCTTCACTGCCAAGAAGAGTCTTTACGTTTTTAAGAACACCACTTAATCATCTGACTACAGGTGATAGATCACTTTCCCCCATGCAAGTAGTACACTTCCAAGTGGAAAAAGAAACTGCTGTATACATGTTTTATGGCTTAACATTATCATATACCAAAGGGCATATTTTGCCCTTAACTCTTTCTAATTGATAGGTGCATGCAGAAAGGTATTAAATCTTTTAATATCCTAGAGTATTCCTAAATTTTCCATGCTTTCAAGGATTTACATATATTATTTCCTCTTCCTATAATATTTTAACTGTTTTCTTCAAGATTCAGTGCAAATGTCATTGCCTTTTAACCCAAGTCCAAATTAAAAAGTAAAAATAAAAATCTCTTCAAAAGTCCTGTAAAATATTTTTTAACTCCAACTTTGACCTCTCTATGCCTCAACCCCTACCTTTCATCAAGTCTTTATACAAACGTCACCATCTCAGGGAGGCATTGCCTGGATACCACGCAAATTATTTTCCTGTGGTTGCTGTAACAACCTGCTACATCGTAGGCAGTTTAAAACAACAAATTTATTGTCTCACAGCACTGGACACCAGAAGTCTAAAATAAGTTTAATTTGCCCAAATTAAGGTTTATAGGGTCATAATCTTACTGGAAGTTCAGGGAGAAAATCATTTTTTTGCTTTCTCCACCTTTACATGTTGGCCGGCATTACATGGCTTGTAGTAGCATCACTCCAATCTTTAAAGCTGACTTCTTCACATTGCCTTTTCTGTATACGTCATATACTGCCCTGCTTTTGTAAAGATACTTGTGAATACATGTAGGACCCACTAGGATAATCCCATACAATCTTTCTATTTCAAGATGCTTATCTGAATTATACCTGCAAAGACATTGTTATTAGGTAGGGTTGAGAGGAAGGGGAACAGATGTTTTGCTTAGGGTCTACTGAGAAAATACTGAGTCTACTGAGAAACAGATGATGCTAGGAGATGCTTTACCTACAGGATGCGCAAACTGACCAGGAAGAGAACTCCTAAGAAAGAACAGATGACTTGTGAAGGGGGGCCCCCAAGGACTGTCCAGATGTTTGGACTATAACAGGGAGTCTTCAAGGACTGACCAACCAAAAAGAGTCAGAGAAGCCATAAAGTAGAGATATTATCAAGTCCTTGATAGGGGATTCTTACAACATGTGCATAGGTGAGGTAGCAGTGTTCCTAAATAACCCACCCTCATTAATACAGTAAAAATCACACTCACCATCACCAGGAAAGTTTACAATTATCATGGTAACCCTGGTAATTGCCTTACAAGGACAGAAAAGGGAAAGGGTCCCAATTCCAAGAATTCTCCATGCTTTCCAAGAAAAATCATGAATAGTCCACCCCTTCTCTTTCCTAACATAAAATTAGGAAATCAGCTTCAAAGGTGAAATCTTGATAAACTCAGGGCCTCTTCCATGCACAGGGGCTGACCCATGAGCTTTAAATAAACTCTGGCACTTTTCTTGCTTGCACCTGCTTGCTCTGCATATTTGTTCCATCCACCGGGCATGAGTAACCACTCTTCACTACTGGGCACCAAGAACTAGAGACCACAGAGAACAGACACCTTGTTTCCCAAACACCTGACATTGTCATAATAAATAACATATACAAATTCTAAAGAGGAAAAGAAGAAGTAGGAAGCAAGAAATAATTAATGTTATAAAATTTACTTCCTTGTTTTTGGTTACAGAACATAAAATTATACCCTAAAAGTAAAAGCTATAGTATTGAATTTTATATCACTAAAATTGTTTTTAAGAAAAACTGCTGCCTAACTATTTTCTGAGAATGTTCTCAAGGGATTTATGTGTGTAATAATGGTTGGATAAAATATATATCCCTTTCAAGCCCAATTGAGATTACTTGAGTCTATTCTATGTTAAGTCATTTAATATTCCTAAAATAATATAATACTTCTTTTCCCTTTTTGTCCAGGTACTATCACTCTGATTTGAGAAGCAAGTGATATTCTGTAGGTCCTGATTCATCAACTCCCTTTCTAAAATTTAATTGATTTTTCTTCTTTCAATAATATCTACTGCAAAGAGAAAGAAAGAAGACAGAGACAAGAGGGGGGAATCTTTAAGCATTAACATTTAATTAGTCATCAAATAGTGTTAAGCAGTTTTAATGTCCACACTAAAGTTGATGGGAAAGAGGCAGGTTGGCTCACAGTCAGCTGTAAGATCCCAAGCAGGGTGAGGAAGGCAACCATTAGGAGAAAAACCTGGTCTTAGATGCCAGAAATGAGTAGCAGGGCAACTGAGCATAAGATATAGTAGCATGATGGAAAGGTAAGTAAACTTTTTATATAAGGTGCATCTAGGTAAGGTTGACAGAACTTGAGTTGAATGGAAAGGACTTTTAGGTGGTAAAGAGGCCAGTATAGAGGTCAGAGGTCATGTAGGATGATGAAAGCTTCTTTTAAGTAGTAAAGTTACCTGATACAGATTTTTAGAATGCAAACAACAGGGAGGATGTCATACATATGTTAGGTAAACCTATATTGATGTTGCTGTGAATCAATTATTGAGTTTCATCCAAACTACAAAGATATAAAAAAATTAATTTCAAATTTACTGGGTAAACTTATATCAGTAAGATAGAATAATGATGATAATATTTTTCTCTCCAGTTGATCATGAAACATGAAAAATTAAGTTTTAGACTAGGTTTAAGTATTTATTATTTCTAAACTGTGTCCAAGTCACCTATGACCTGTTTGGTCAGATGACATAAAAATTTATGCCCTTGGTCCTTGATGGAATCATAAAACCCTAGGCATTGAAAAGAAATTAATGCTGAATAAGAGAATTGGAAGGAAAAAAAAGAAAAGCCCATATGTTATCAGAGCAGTTAACAAGGTGGGTTACTCAGATACTCAGGTTTTTTCTTAAGAAACTTCTATGTGGCTGTAAGAAAGCACAGATAGATAGCATATAAATAAAGTTGGAGCACTTTCAGGATTTGCTTTAGCTTTTAAGCCAAAGACATGTTAGTCACAGGTAGACCCAAATCAATAACTAAGCTGGTAATGCAATGGGCCTGGCAAGAGAAGAAAGAAATTATATATCAAAGTAGCTATAAGCATTAACCAGCATGATATAATAATATAGTAGAACCTCTTTAAGTTGACCACCCAAGGGACTATAACAAACCAGTCAGTTTACAGTGGTGATCAACATAAGGAACTAGGCCTGCTAAAGTGATACATACATGTAGTGTGTGTCTGGTCTATGAATATTAGGTCAACTGAAGGAAGTAGTCAATGTGGGAGGTGCCCAACCATGAAGGTTCTACTGTATTTAAAGCAAATTGGAATTTTAAAAATAAATAAACAAAAATACAGTAAAAAAATACCTATTTAACACAAAAGAAGGAAGAGGTATTGAAATTGAAGTGTAAAATGTGAAAGTAAAGAAACATAGACATAAACATTAATTTAAAAAACATAGACATAAATATCAATATGGCATTAATTACATTAAGTGTGGATGAATTAAATTTCTCATTCAAAAGGCAAAGATCATCACAATGTATAAAAAGGATGATACAACTACACTCTGTTTATAAGAGACATTTATATTTGAAGACACAAATAGTTAAAATATGAAATAATAGAAAAAAATATATCATACAATTAGCTGTCAAAAAGAGCTGAAGGAACTTTAGTAACATTAGACAAAATAACCTTTCAGACAAATTGAATACTAGACGTAAAGAAGTACATTTTATCAGAAAAAGAGGGTCAGTCATTTATGAAGATATAGCAATTTCAAATTATATATATACATGCATGTGTGTCTATGTATGTGAAATTTAAGAAAAATAACTGTAATTAAATTTAAAAAAGAGATAAAGTATAAGACTTGTACGCTAAAAATCAAAGATCACTGTTGAAGGAAATTATACAATATCCAAAGAAATAAATTAGTATCCTATATTTATGGTTTGAAAACTTAATTCCTATGTGATACTAAAAATCATATGGAAATACCAGGGACCCACAATAACCAAAATTTTCAAAATAAAAGAACAAAGTTGGAGGACTCACTTTCTGATTTCCCAATTTATTATAAAGCTTCAGTAATCAAGACAGTATAGTATTGACGTAAACATATTTACAAATCATGTATCTGGGAAGACTAGGAAATTATGAGATACATGATATAAGGAACTCTCAAAACTCCACAATATAAAACCAAATGGCCTGATTAAACAATGACCTAAGTATTGAATACATAGTTTTCCACTCCAAAATATACTCATATGGCCAATAAACACTTGAAAAAATGATTGATATCATTAGTCAATACTAGAATGTAAACCCAAGTCATAATGTAATACCACTTTATCCACTAGAATGAGGTAAAATGACAAAGATGTACAATAAGATGAGTTTGTGAGGATGTGGAAAATTTGGAAAGCCTCATATCTTACTGGTGAAAACATAAAAATGGTGTAGACACTTTAGAAAACACTCAAGCAATTTCTTAAGATAATAAACATAGAGTTATTGATGGCCCAACTCTTCCACTCCTAGGCATCTAGTCCAGAGTGAATATATTTCCACACAAAATATTGCATATTGATTGTTCATAGCAGCATTATTCATAATACCGCAAAGTGGAAACAACATAAATATTCATTGAACGATGAATGGATATCAAAATTTCACATATCCATACAATACTGTTATTCTACAATAAAAGAAAGAATGAAATATAGACACATGTTACAAGATGGATGCATCTTTTAAATATTAAGCTAAGTGAAAACATGTCACACTCTAAAGATTACATATTGTATGGTGCCATTTATGTGAAATGTGCCAGTCTTGAACTGGCAAATCCAGAGACAGAAAATATATCGACGGTTTTTAAGAGCTAGGTGTCAGGGAAATGAGGGATGACTGCTAATGGATATGAAATTTCTTTAGGACCTATTCAAAATGTTCTGGTAATAGATTTGGGTGATGGTTGCACAAACCTGTGCATATACTAAAAACCACTTAATTGTACTACACTAAAAAGATAGATTTTATAGAATGAAATACATGTATATCTCCAAAAATCTGTAAAAAAAAGAAAAAAAAAGACATCAACAAAATAATTAATTAACCAGCATATATTTAACAGGAGCTTATATAGGCACAAGGTCTTCTCCCTTGGCGCCCAACATGGTTCTTCTCTCATCAACAATCTTGGCTTTGGATCTCCTGGTTGGTGGCCAATACTGTCCAATGTGCATAATGGATGGAGATATTTTGTGTGTGATCCCATTTATTTCCTCCTTTTCTTTTACAAATGTTAGTTTTGTATCAAATTCCGAAAATTTTCACCTTTCAATTCTGTTCCACCTTTCTCTTTCACACATATTTTCCTAATAAACTGTCTGCGTGGCTATCTCACTCTCTTCTTTCTGTAAAACTCAACTGACACATCATATAAACTTGGCTGCAATTATAGTTATATCTGATAGATTTATTTTAAAAAACAGAAATTTAATACTAATCTTTTATCATACAAAAATATATGCCAATTTTTTACATTTTATTATTAAAAATTTGAGATGTCACTTTTGGAAATCAATTGTTTAGTGAAACAAACTACTATGATAACACCTCTCTAAGTTGGCCAAGATACTATTAAAAATTAGTCAACAGGGGCAGCGCCTGTGGCTCAAAGAGTAGGGAGCTGGCCCCATATGCCGGAGGTGGCAGGTTCCAACCCAGCCCCAGCCAAAAGCTGCAAAAAAAAAAAAAAAAAAATTGGTCAACATATGGAGGTGGCCAACATAAGGAAGTCGAGCTGCTGGACATGGAGTACACGTGGTGCATATCAGTCTATGAGAAGTAGGTCAACTTGAGGTGGCCAATGTGTGGAGGGAGTCCCCTGTGTGCTACTGGATTTAATATAATTACATAAGTAGTAGCATTAGCTTTGTTCACTCTCAGTGATGTTAACTCTAGTTTTTGATGATTTAAAAGATAAAGTAATTTCCCATAGTTAAATTAGAGTTGAGATGACTAGTCAATATTTTTGGCACTAACCTCAAAATAGTTCAGTTTTACTATAAAAACAAATCATTTACATTTAATTTGAAAAATAATAATGAGAAATATACTGAGGCAGTCCTATAAAATGTCATCAAAAGTCTATATTTTACTTGAACCCACTATAAATAACTGTTCTGTATCAGGTTATTGCTAATAGCATTTTATAAAAGATAGATGATTATTTTCATAGTAAAAAAAAACTATACTCATGTTATATTAAAGAAAAATAAAACTTTTAGAAATAACGACTTGAGCATCTTTCTATTCGAAGAGTCATTTTGGTACCGTCACATCCAAAATCAGGAAAATGCCACAGATTTTTATTCTCTTGATTAAAAGTCAGCCATCCTCATTCTTTTCTACATTTATGGCCCAGTTTATAGGATCTTGGCAAAGGTGCTGTGACCACAAACTGTTTCTTGAATCAGAGGTAATGAGCAGGCTCATGTGCCAATTCTCGAACAATGAGTTTGGTTTTCTGGCATTTATGGAATAAATTTTTATCATTTTCCATTTTTTCAGCTGTTTCTCTGCAGCATTCACAGAATACGGATTTTGACCATCTGGAGTCCACACACAGAACAGTATGAGGCATGACATGCCTGCTTGACACAGATTTATCTCCTGGTTTAGTAATGATAGTAATAAAAATATATGAAACAGGCTGTTATCTGTTCTCTGGGTTTCCCCTAAAAACAGTGTGTGGGTATCCTAATCCCCAGTACCTCAGAATATGACCTTATTGCAGAGAAGGTCTTTATAGAGGTAATCAAGTTAAATGAGTCTTCAGGGTTGGCTCTAATCTAATCTGAGCAGTGTCCTTAGGAAAGGGGGAATTTGGACAAAGAGAGAGACATATGAGGGAAGCCGGTATAAAATCACAGAGGAAATGCAATCTACTAGCAAAGGAACATCTGAGGCTACCAGAAGCTACAAAAGGACATTCTTTCTCCCTTGCAGATCTCAGAAGTATCCCAGTATGCTAGATAATCAATTTCCATTGTTTTTACCACCCAGTTTGTAGCACTTTGGCACTGCAGCCTCAGAAACCAATGTACAGGCTGTGTTTAAATCACTGTAGGCCTGCTTGAATAATCCAAGGTAATTTCTCATTCTCAAGGTCTGTAATATTAATCACCTCTGCCAAGTGCCCTTTGCCACACATGGTAACCTATTTACATGCTCCAGGGATTAGAGCCTTTATTCTACCTACCATCGCAGTTTATGATATTTAGTTAATAAATAATACAATTAAAACTACAAAATAAGTTTGTCTGAAATTTTAACATATGCATAATACACACAAGAAAGTGAAAAAAAGTTACACAAATATAGGCATGCATATACTTACCTTAGATTTCATTTAGAAAAACAAAATTTAATATCATAACAACAAATTTGATTTTCAATGAAAACTAAATACTTTAGAGAAACTGAGTTATCATAAAACAGACTAAATATCCAGTAATCTTAAAAGATTATAAAATAATAAACATCACTGTTATAAATCATTTAGACATAGTTGGCAGCTGATTTTTGTTTCTTTTTTTTACTGGGAATCATGAAGATAGTCAAATTGATCAACTTTTTAAAGCTTGTACTATTAATAAAATAATTGACTTTCCTTTATGTAAATTTCAAAAATTTGAAAACAATATTCTGACTGTGTTGGGGCTCTGTGTACAAATGATCACTCTTTCTTTTATGTTCCACATAAAGGGTAGTGTTTACCAATCCCAGGGCATATTTTTGAAAATGCAGGATTTCAAATTCTTCTTACCCAGAAAGAAATTTTCCACTACAGTTTTAATCATCAAGGTAACATATATCTCAAATCCATCTATATGATTAAAAGAATCACTTGAACATACATTTAATTTTAAGTTTGTTTTTTAAAATGTGCAATATATTTATGTTATTTTTGACTTTTAGTAATAATTCCTTTAGATTTATACTATTCAGACCTAAAAGGTTGCATATAAGTCGAGGGAGGGGACTTCACCACCTCACTTTTGACAATGGACAGATCATTCAGATTAAAAAAAAATCAACCAAGAAATGTGTCGCTTAAATTTTACCATAGAGCAAATGGACCTAATATTTACAGAACATTCTATCCAATAGCTAAAGAGTATGTGTTCTTCTCAAAGGCACATGAGACACTCTTCAGAATAGATCAAATGTTAGGTGTAGAACAAGTCTTAATCAATTTAAGGAGATTATGATCATATCCAGTATCTTTTCTGAACATAATGATGTAAAACTAAAAATCAACAAGAAAAACTTCAGAAACACTACAAATATATGAAAATTAAACAACATGCTTCTAAACAAACAAAAAAAAAAAGTGGGTTAAAAAATAAATTCAAAGTTAAAACTTTTCTAGAGAAAATGACATTGGAAACAGCAATGATATGATAGAATTATATAGTGATACATGCCCACATTAAAAATACAAAAAAGATTTCTTGGTAGTTTTAAGGGACTAGAAAAATAAGAAAAAAATTAACCTTAAATTGGTGGATGTTTGTCCCCAGTAACCCACAGGGTGCGGCCTAGCAGGATTGCTCTCCCTCCAAGATCGGACTTCCCAACTCTGATGCAGTTCCAGGGTGCGCCAGGAGGAGGTGCTCTCACAGTCTGGACACCGCTTAGTCCAGGGCAGGACCCCAGAAGCCAGGCCGAGGCTCACACTCTGGAAACGTCAGTGCGGTGGCTCAGTTTTCTTTCTCAGCAACCACAGGTGGGAAGGAGATAGGGGGAAGACTCTGTCCGGAGGAAAGGCAGCACCCTGGTTGGAGATCTTCTGCCCAGAATGTCCAGGCTCTGGAACCTTAGAAACCAGCCAAGACCTGTCAGCCTCCTGTGGATCCCACAGTGTGGGCCAGAATTGGGAAGTAGCTGCATAGAAATGAGCGGGACAAAACCCGACGAGATGAAGCCCCTTGGGAAGGACAGAGGCCCGTGTGGGTAGAGAAGGAACTTTCCATCCGCCGCCCAGCTCAGGTCTGCAGGGCTGGGAAGAGCCGTGTTGGGCTGGGTGGGGGCTGAGAGCGTGGTGTCCTGTCACAAGACGCTCCCAGCTCAGCGGCAACTGCGTCGTCTGTGCTAACGTGGGCAGAAAGTCTCTCCAGAAGCTTGACAGCCCTCCCACTGTCAGGGAAGCCGGGGAAGAGGCAGCAACCCCTCCACCCACCCTTCTTGCTAGACTGTAAGCCACTCTGGGTTGTCCTCTGCCCATGTCTTGCTGCTTCTTGTTCTATTCTGTAACTTTTTTTTTTCTTTTGAGACAGAGTCTCACTTTGTCACCCTCGACAGAGTGCTCTAGCATCTTAGCTCACAGCAACCTCAAACTCTTGGGCTCAAGTGATTCTCTTGAGTTGCTGGGACTACAGGTGCTTGCCACAATGCCTGACTATTTTTAGAGATGGAGGGGTCTTGCTCTTGCTCAGGCTGGTCTTGAACTGTGAGCTCAGGCAATCCACGCCTCCCCTACCCCCGACCCCCAGAGTGCTGGGATTACAGGTGTGAGCCACCGCACCCCGCCTACTCTGCAACTTCTTCCTCTGGAATCTGTTGTGGGTTATGGTACATTCCCCTCAGGATTACACTTGTCTGCTTGTTTCTTTTACATCCTAAACTTTTTCTTCTTTCCAAGACAATCTGGCAGCTCATGTCACCAATCAGCCTTCTTTTGTCTGGGAAGGAGAGAGAATATTTTCAAATTCATTTTATGAGGCCAGCATTACCCTGATTCCAAAACTGGGCAACATCACAATATATAAAAAACAGAACAAACAAACTATAGGCCACTATCGCCTATGAATATAGATGCAAAATTTCTCAGCCAGTTCCTGGCCAACAAAATTCAACAATATTATTAAAGAGATAATTCACTATAATCTAGTGGGATTTATCTCAAGGATGCAGAGAGTTTAACATATGCCAATTAGTAAACATGACTATTTTAATAGATACAGAAAAGATATTTAACAAGATTCAACATTCCCTTCATGAGAAAAAAATTATCAACTATTAAATATAAGAGGCATGTGCGTCAAGCACAATAAAGGCCATTAGTGATGAACTGAAAGCTCACACAGTACTGCATGGGGGAAAAGCTACAATTTGTTCCATAAAGATCAGGATCAAGACAAGGTGCCAGTTTTCACCACTTCCATTTGACACAGTCTGGAAGTCCTAGCCGGAGCAATCAGACAAGAGAAATAAATAAAAGGCATAAATTTAAAAGGAGAAAATCAAATTGTCCCTATTTACAGATGACATGATTTTAAATGTAAAAAACCTGAAAGATTCCACCATTAAAAACTTTTAGAAATAACAAACAAGTTTAGGACGATTGCAGAGTATAAGATGAGCATACAAAACTCAGCAGTGCTTTTACACGCTCAAAGGAACTAAAATAGTCTTATTTCCAATAGCTACAAAACAATCATATCTGGTAAGAAGTTTAACCAAGTAGATGACATATCTCTACACTGAAAACTATAAAGCTTTGATAAAAGCTAGTTAAGATGACATAAATAAATGTAAACACATACTGTATTCATGGATTGAAGAAGTAATATTGTTAAAATGTCCACACTGCCTAAAGCAATTACAGACTTAATGTAATCAACTATCAAAACAGCAATGACATTCTTCAAAAAAAATAAAAGAAACAATCCCAAATTCATATGGAACCACAAAAGATCTCAAATAGTAATAGCAATTCTGAGAAAAAGTAACAAAACAGGGATGATATCTGACTTAAAAATACCCACAATGCTGTAGTAACCAAAGTGGCATGGCACCAGCATAAAAACTGATATATACACCTATGGGACAAAACATAAAGGCCAGAAATAGATGCACATATTTACAGCCAAGTAATGTAGGACAAAGTTGTCAAGAACATACTCTAGAGCAAAGATAATCTGCTCATAAATGGCACTGGAAAAAAAACAAATAAATTCACACCCAGAAGAGTGAGATTAGGCCCCTACCATTCCTCATTTATTAAAAAAAAAACTCAAAATGGATTAAAAACTTAAATATAAAGTCCCAAACTATGAAACTACTGGAAGAAAAGATAAGATGAACACTTCACAACATTGAATTGGCAAAGATTTTTTAAATAGCTGGGCATTGTGGCAGGACCCTGTATTCCCAGCTACTTAGGAGGCTGAAGAAAGAGAATTACTTGAGCCCAAGAGCTGGACGTTGCTGTGAGCTATGATGACACAGCACTCTACTGAAGGTGACAAAGTGAGACTCTGTCTAAAAAAAAATAAAACCTTCAAAATCACTGGCAACAAAAGCAAAAATGGACAAATATGACTGAATCAAACAAGAAAAAAAATTGTACAGCAAATAATTAACAAAGTGAAGTGACAACATACAGAATGGAAGAAAATATTTGCAAACTACGCATCTGACAAATGGTAAACATCCAAATATTTATGATATTTAAACTACTCAGCAGTAAAGAAAAATAGAAGAAAGGTAAGAAAGAAAACAACCTGATTCATAAATGGCAAAAACAGCTTCATAGACATTTCTCCAAAGAAGACATATAAATGGTCAACATGGGTATGAAAAATGCTCAACTTCTCAAATCATCAGAGAAATGCGAATGGAAATCACAGTGAGATACCGCCGTGCTTCATTGAGAGTACATATTATCAAAAAGATAAAAGAAAAAGAGTGTTTGCAACGATATGGAGGAGAGCATATCCACGCCATTGGTGAGATGGTAGACCAGTAAACCCATTATGGAAAGCAATGTGGAGCTTCCTAAAAAAATTAGAAATAGACTACTGTATAAAGCAGCAATTCTACTTCTAAGTATATGTATTCAAAGAAAGTGAAATTAGTATGTGGAACAGATACCTGTACTCTCACGTTTATTGCAGTAGCATTTATTATAACCAAGGTATAACCTAAGTGTCCAATAATGGATGAATGGACAAAGAAACAAATATATATATTCACACAATAGGATACTGCTCAGCCTTAAAAAAGAATGAAATCCTATCATCTGTGGCAGCATGGATAAACCCAGGGGACATCCTATTAAATGAAACATGCCTGACACAGAAAAAAAAAAAATACTGCATGGTTTCACTCCTGTGTGGAATCTAAAAATGAAAGTGTAGTATCATAGAAGCAGAGAATAGAATAGCAGTTACCAGTCAGGGGAAGAGGAGGATAGAAAGAGAATAGGGAATGGGTGATTAACACATGCAAAGTTCCAATTAGTTGAATGAAATAAATTCTGATGATCTTGAACAGTAAAGTGGGTGTGGTTAACAGTAAAATATTACATATTACAAAGCGGCTAGAAGAGACTTTTGACCATTCTTGCCACAAAGAATTGATAACTGTGTGAAGTCATGAAAACACTAACTACCCTGATTGGATCAATATACAGCAAAGATACGTATCAAAATACCAAGTTGTATGCCATAAATAAGTATAATTACAAGGTGGGGATTAAAATTAAGTACACAAATACTTTTTAAAAGGAAAGAAAATTACAATAGGTTTATCTCTTTTTAACCAACTGATTATTAGTAATAATGCATTTAGATTTTTAGTTCCAGAACGAAATAGAATAAAACTTAGAGACGATGGTAACTATTACTTAAATGCATTTAATTATACCCTGCACACACACATAGTTGAAGAGAAGTAAAAATGGATGATCCATAAAAGATCTTTAATATGAGATTAAGACTAAATTCTGTGAGGAAAACGGATGGGAAATAGTAAAGGGAAAAAACAAAGAGGTGAGGCTTCCAGATTTTACTGGAGAAATGTCCATAACTTTTAAAGGGAAGAGTAGGAATAAAGTCCTATAGAATTTATATTCCACTGGCTAGAGTTGAAGTATGATCTAACAATTGTATTTGAAAACATCAATATTTGCTCTATTTCAAAAATTGCATCATTGAAAACTATTCATTTTATTTAACGATACACATGGCAATTTCAAAATGCTCAAGGGGTCACATAATCTTTCAAATTTTACCAAAAATTAATTAATATAAACTGTAATTAAGACCGAAATTTATCACTTGCAGACTCCCGTTTCTACTGGTAAGTTTTCTTTCTGGAGTCTCTGTACCCTTTTCTGCAACAGTAATCCTTTGAAATTAACCCTCCAGATATCGAGATGCATTAAGCCCGATTTTATTTTTTCTCTTCCTTTTCTGAGGAGTTCTCATTAAGTGTAGAGATACATATGTTTCATAAATTGTATTCTTTCCTGCATCTCTTTGAAAGAAAAAGTTACTTATTTTTAATAAACAATGTAATTTACCTTACAATTATGGTAAGGATTCACTGTACTCTATGCAAATCTGATTTACATTTGAGGATGTGGGTGATATTTTTTTCTTGGAACATTTTTCTATTTTATCTTCTTATTAGCAATTTACATTGCTAATTGTTAGTATTAATCACTAGTGTTGCTCATAAATTATACCCAACTGTGCTAAAATAGATTAAAATAAGAAAACAGAAGTCTCTTTAAAGGATGACACAATGGTGAAATAAATTCTCATTAATGCAAAAATCTTTCAGTGTTCTTATTACATAGGCTAAATTACTGTATAAAGTTTATTATTATTATCATCTTTTTTTGAGACAGAGTCTTACTCATTGCCCCAGCCTAGAGCACATGGCATCATAGCTCACAGCAACCTCAAACTCCTGGGTTTGTCTTAAACAATCCTCTTGCCTCAGCCCCCCAAGTAGATGGGACTGTAGTCACTGCCCACAATACTTGACTAGTTTTTCTATTTTTAGTAGAGACAGGGTCTCCCTCTTGCTCAAGCTGGTCTTGAACTCCTGAGCTCAAGCAATCCTCCCACTCCAGCCTCCCAGAGTGCTAGTTTTACAGGTGTGAGCCACCTCACCCAGCCTGTGTAAGGGTTAAAAAAAGAATAAAGACGATTAGAAGCACCATATTTGTTTTCTTCTACATAGATTCTGTAGAACACAGTTCAAATTCATGATTCATTATTTTCTTTTCTTAAGGCAAAGAAAAGGAAATAACCAGAAGATAAATTTCACTCTCATTAGATGAATTAGAGGTGAATACAAAAGACAGCAGTGCTGACACCGGATTCTGAAGACGGTGAAATTGATCCTGTAAGTAAATTTCAAACGGTGTATATTGAATGAAAATACCCCGAACAAATTTTCTCAAAGTAAAAAATTGATGTATAACATATATTTTTAAGGTGAAAACAAAAAATGTCATTCTCATCCTGGTAGTAACTCAACAGGAAAAACTTCATCACACAGTGGTTTGTGACAAAAATCTTCACTATCTTATTTTGCTAAAAAAAAAAAAAGTGAGACAGCATTCTTTCATCCTTAATGATCCCTGTGTGCCAAAGTATGCTTGAAACAGTTTCTAAGTGGACAAGTATTGAAAGTACATGAATGTCCATGGTAGCAGAAAATAGTTAAGGCAGAAACGAAATAATTAATTGGTTAAGTAAATGATATTTACACATCTATAATTAAAATATTTTGCAATTATGGCAGAAAGAACATGTGTTTCTTGCTACAAAATTAGGAGCTGTCAAAGTTTTCAAAATACCTGTCAACTGTGTTGATGGCAGAAGTATACAAACACGAAGCTGAAGTGGTGATAAGCCAGAGTCATTAGAGATGTACACGAAATTGGGAACGGATACTTACAAGCTATGTTACAGGGTCATGAATAGCAATAAAATAGACATAGTTACATTCAGAAATGTGTTCGTTCAGGGCACAGGTCAAAATAGAAAAAAGCAACAACATTCACTTTACACTCTTTTAAAAATTCTACTAAACATTTTAATACAGTCCATTTTCAGTACCCCTTAATTTTTTTTCAGGAATAGAATATAAAATGATACATAAACACATACATAGAAACGTTTGTTACTGCTCTTCACCTCTAAGTGCAACTATAAATCCTGGAAATAATAAATGGGTCAACCAAAGGAAATCTCTGGAAGGTTGTGAAGAAATAAAAAAAAGAGGTGAACTATTTGTGACTTCAAACACAGATAAATGACATAGCACCAAGGTGTCTTACTTCTTGCAACCCAGACTCAAAGTAACCTCGGAGATATGAGAAGAAAGAGGGAACAATGAAATGACGAGGAACAATTCCTTCCCTCATGCGTTATATAAATAAAGTTGGAAACAAAACGTATGCCCTTGTCGGTGCCACTGACCAGGGGAATAAAACAGCTGGGACCCGGATAGAAGTACAAACGCTTGCAAGAGGTGGACTTCCCGTAGGTGCAGGGAAGCCCCCGAGTAGCCTCTGCCAGTGGCCTTTTGTCCGACCATTACACAACAGGTGTGGGGGGCCCATGCGCTAGAATCATGTGCTTAAGGGTCTCTACATGCTCTTTCCCCAGGGGCTTGACCCCTACCCTGTTGCATCACAAAAGATCAAGATCCAATATGGATCGATTGCTTTGCCACCGATCTTATGTCATTAAGGCACTAAGTTGCTTGAGGGCTTGTCTCCGGGCTGCAAAAACATCTCCCTGCCGGGGGCTCAGAGATTGCCCGACTCCCAGCGCCTCCCTCAAGGACCCGTGACCGCTCTTACAAGCCTGGTGCTCAGTCTCCTTGATAACAGTCTCCTTATCCTTAAGATAACAATAATTAAAAATGCAAAAACAAAAGGAAGCTGAATGGAAGTGAAGTTTCCAAAATTCACTCAAAGTGAAAAAATGTTATGCAACTAGAGTGCAAAAAAAAAAAAAAAAAAAAAAAAGGCAATACCCTCAATGATTGCCACAAAAACTATACAAAGGAACTCACTAAAAATACTATCATCAAGAAAAAGTCTTTTGAAAGTTCAAACTTAGGAGAAGGGAAGAGAAACAGAAGAACAGGAACAAGATAAAATAAATAAAAATGGCAAATTTAAGCTCTAGCATTCCAAAACTGAAATGCAGATGATCTAATTCCATCCATCAAAAAGGAGATATTGAGGGCAATGCCTGTGGTTCAAAGCAGCAGGGCACAGCCCCATATGCCGGAGGTGAGGGGTTCAAACCCAGCCCCTGCCAAAAACAGCAGAAACGAAAAAAGAAAAGAAAGAAAAAAAGAGATATCAATATAGTGAATAAAAAATCGTGAGTTGACTATATGTGTTTGCAATAAATGACACAGGTGGGTTAAAGTAAAAGTATGGAAGGATATAATGTGTACCACATAAGTACTAATCAAAAAAGTAAGAATGGTTATTTACATTTGAGATGAAGTGGATAATGAAGCAGAGAAAATTACTACAGGAAAAGAGGGAGGGAGGATAATGAGAAAAGAACCAATCCAGTAGGAGGGCGTAATAACTGGAAATAGGTATACAAAAACTGCACTCCACAGAACCCTACAATGGGTTACAATCTAGACTTACTGAGAACTCTCAAAACACAGCAGGCAATACAGAGAAATATAAACAAACAAAGAAAAAACACAACTAGAAAATGGACAAAAGACCAGAAGAACAGACATACCACCAACGTGGATACGGCAAGTATACACATTAAAAGATGTTCACTCACATTAACCATCTGGGGAATGCCAGTTAAAATCACAAAAATATATCACCACAAACAAGCTATATCTACCAGATGGCTGAAATAAATAATGATGGTACCAAGTGTTGATGGGATGTGGAGAACCTGGACCACTCATGTGTCACCGGGGAGAACCAAAAATGGTGGCACTGCTGTTGAGCACTACTTCTTCTAAAACTGAACATGCAATAATCATACAATCCAGAAACTATGCTCTCGAGCATTTATTCCAGAGAAATGAAGGCCTCGCTCACCAGAAAACTCATGGGTAAATATTTACGGCAACTTTATTCATAATAACTCCAAACCAGAAAGAATTCAGATGTCTTTCGCTACGTGAATGGTTGCACAGAGATATCAAGAAATACAATTTGCAGGCTGGACGTGGTAGCTCACTCCTGTAATTGTAGCACTCTGGGAGGCCTAGATGGGTGAATTGCTTGAGCTCAAGAGTTTGAGACCAGTTTGAGCAAGAGAGAGAGACTCTGTCTCTAAAAAAATAGCAATGTGTTGAGGTGGTTGCCTGTAGTCCCAGCTACTCTGAAGGCTAAAACAAGAGGATCACTTGATCCAAAGAGTTTGAAGTTGAGAAGAGAGAAGAGACACAGGAGAAAAGCAGAAAGGGAAGAGGTAAAAAATTAGACCCTTAACACCAGCTCCACCTATGCCATTAAGCTACTAAATAATGTCCAACCAACCAATTCACTTCAGAACTTTCTGGTACACACACACACACAAATATTGTATCATGGGAGAATAGAGACTGACATTAAGAATCAAAATTCTGGCTCGGCACCTGTAGCTCAACCGGCTAAG
>NW_003852545.1:3492251-3511730 GCF_000181295.1 Otolemur garnettii
TGCATTAATGTACATAGTTACCATTCAATTAAAAAAAAAAAAAAAGAATCAAAATTCTAGCTGTATCCCTGAGTGATGTGTCTTTTTCACCTTGGAAAATGTCATTTTAATTCTGTAAGCCTCGATTTATATTTCTTTTTCAAAAACAAATATTGATAAAAGTAATGTATGCTTGCTCTGTAAAGTTTTTGAAAACGTATGATGGTTTAAAAAGGAAACTTAAATCAACTACCCAGAGATAACCACTATTAATAATTGGATATATTCCTTCCATTCTCTTCTCCTAATGAATGCACCTATTTTTATTCTTTTTTTCCACTTCAACTTCTGAGCTTTTTCACGTCCCTTAAATATTCATTAAAGTCGCCTTTTGATTATATGAATAAATATGCCAGGGCATATTCTCATTT
Source organism: Otolemur garnettii (assembly GCF_000181295.1). Classification (NCBI taxonomy): domain Eukaryota; kingdom Metazoa; phylum Chordata; class Mammalia; order Primates; family Galagidae; genus Otolemur; species Otolemur garnettii. The sequence goes on from NW_003852545.1 coordinate 3,492,662, forward strand.
ACCCTTTCTTGTATTTTAGACATTTAAATGGCTTTCAGATTTTTTACTATTCTATAGAATAGTCAGATGAAAATATCTATATGTAAATCTTTAAGTTTATGACTACTTACTTAGGCTATGTTCCGTAAAGAGAAGATTATGGGGTCATAAAGCATGACCTTTCTGCCAAACTCTTGATAGGAATTCCCAAATTGCTTGAGCCTCAGTTTATTGAGAAAAATGAGAAAAATGCATTAGATTATTTTAAAGGTGCTTCTCTCAGCTATAAAATGGTATGACTAACTATCTGACTTTTAGCCAGCTCACTATGGAATTCATGTTAAAAAGTTTATGATTCATTGTAATCATGTAATTTTCTCTGACAATTAATAATGCCCTGAAAACAATATTGCATTTTTTTTTTTTTTGAGACAGAGTCTTACTTTGTTGCCCTCAGTAGAAAGCTGTGGCGTCCTAGCTCACGGCAACCTCCAAGTCTTGGACTCAAGAGATTATCTTGTGTCAGCTGGGACTACAAGCACCTGCCACAATGAGGCAGGGTCTCTCACTGGTTCAGGCTGATCTCAAACCTTTGAGCTCAGGCAATCCACCCACCTGGGCCTCCCAGAGTGCTAGGATTACAAGCATGAGACACTGTGCCTGGCCTGCATTCTTTAATATCTGCATTTTTATATGGTGGACTTAAAGCTTGATTTATCACTATTTTGAAAACTGACTTTGAAACAAGGATTTAGGTAGGACTAGTTTACTAGGCAAATACTCTGAGAAAAAGTAAGAATATGAGAGAAGCACAATAGCAAATAAAAAGAAGCCAAGAAAAGTTGTCATTGTGCCAGGTGCAGCTTGGCCTCACAGGGTCTATAAGAAGACTCCACATGTTATGATGTATGCATTGATCTAACTTTCTCTACATCTTCAATATTGCCTTGGCTCCAGCGACACTAAATCTTTCATACTCCCAAATTTGCTAATCTCCCCCCTGCCTCAGGCCCTTTGCATATGCCACACCCTTATCTGAGTCCCTTTGACCTACTCTTTGCATAGCAAATCTCTTTTCCTATGTCAGGACTCAGCATCAATTCTGTTTCTTCCTTCTTTTCCTGAACACCTGATGTGCCTGTCCCTGGACCTCTTGTGTGTTTGTTTACCTTGTGATACATCTCATATTGTAGCAATATATTTGTCTACTTACTTTTCTTTTTCCTTAAAGTTTTCCAACATTATATTGTAAGACGTTTTTCAAAAGAAAACATGCAAATGGCCAGCAGGTATATGAAAAAATGCTCAACATCACTAATCTTCAGGGACAATCAAATCAAAGCCACAATGAGAGATAATCACACACCAGTGGCTATTATGAAAAAGATAAAAAATAAATAAAAAATGCTGGTGAGGATGTGGAGGAAAGGGAACTCTCATACACTGTTGAGAGTATACAACCGTAACTTAGTGTAGCCATTAGGGAAAACAGTGTAGAGATTTCTCAAGAAGCTACCATATCATCCAGCAAGCTCACTACTGAGTATTTACCAAAAGGAAAGGAAATCAGTGTATTGGAGGGCTGCCTGAACTCTCGTGTTTATAACTGCACTTTTCACAATAGCCCAGATAAGAGGTCAACTTAAGTGTCCATCAACAGATGAACAAATAAAAAATATGGCACGTGTATGTATGTACATGATGGTGCTGTTCAGCCACATGAAAAATGAAATCTTGTCATGTGAGGCAATATGAGTGGAACCAAAGGTTATATCAAGCTAAATAAGTCAAACACACAAATATGGCATATTCCTTCTCACATGTGGGAGCTAAAACATTGATGGCATGAAAGTAGAGAATAAAATGAGGGTCCCCAGAGTCTGGGAAGAGTTGGGAGGTGGGAATAAAGACAGGCTGTTTAACGCATCAAAACTTAACAGTTAGATAGAAAGAGTAAGTTTTAGTGTTGATTGCACAGTAGGGTGACAGTAGTCTACAATATTTTATTATATGCTTCAGAATAGCTGCAAGAGACGATCTGAAATGTTCCAGCACAAAAAATACATACATATGAATGATTTGTCCTTTCAGTCCTTTGAGGCCTCTCCTTCCTACTGTGATAGAGGCTGTACTAGTTTGCAGTACAGCCAGGGATGGTGTGTGAGCTCCTTTCTTTCCACATCCCCACCAGCATCTGTGGCTTTGGGACTTTACTATTGTCACGGGGGTTAGGTCATATCTCATCATAATTTGGGTGAAACTTCTATAAAACTAAAAATAATTATTTTATCCCACAATATGTAGAATTGGGAGAGTAATGCAAAAAAATGATGTATCAGTATATAAACCAAAAACATGTTTTCTCAAAATACTATCTAAAATGGGGTAGCATGGGGCAGAGCCTGGTAGCGCACACCTGTAATCCTAGCACTCTGAGAGACTGAGGCAGGGAGGTTGCCTGAGCTCTCAGGTTCAAGACCAGCCTGAGCCAGAGTGAGACCTTGTCTCTAAAAATAGCCAGGAGTTGTGGTGGGCACTTGTAGTCCCAGCTACTCGGGAGACTGAAGCAAGAAAATTGCTTAAGCCCAAGAGTTTGAGGTTACTGTGAGCTGTGATGCCACAGAACTCTACTGAGGGCAACAAATTGAGACACTGTCTCAAAAAAACAAAATGGGGTTATATGAATTTTCCCAAGTTACTATGACATTTCCCTGATTTTCTACAAGAAAAGATATGAGTTCAGAAAAAATTGAACATGTATGCCATAAAAACCCTTTCTGTCAAAAGTAAGATGGAATCCATGTATGACATTCATATAACCAAATAGGCCTTGTTATTACTGTCTCATGTTTGCTTTGTAATATAAGAATATCACAGATTCCATTGACAATGTTTAAATAATTGTCTCTTGAAATTAGTTTCTCCTATAAATTGTGATTTTCTTTCCTAAAAATCCTGTATTTATCATCGAGCTGATTTCAACTGCAAGTAATAGAAACCCCCAACTTGACTAGCCTAAACGTCAAAAAAAAGTTATTGTCTCACATTAAAAGATTCAGAGGTAAGTTAATTCAGTAGTTCACCAGCTTTCTCAAGAATTCAAAAAGTATCCAATGCACTCAACCCTATTATAAAACTAATTTTTAGCTATCATAGGAAAGCTATAACCCAATTTTAGCCCAAGAATATGGGAAAGGGGAGAGGGAGGGGAGAGGGGAGGATGGCGGAGGGAGGGTGATTGCTGGGATCACACCTAAGATTTATCCTATAAGGGTACATGTGAATCTTTCTAAATGTGAATATAAATTGTCTTAACACCACAACTATGAGAATGACATGAAGGCTAAGTTGGCCATTTGGATGAAAGTATTTCAAATTGTATATGGAACCAACACACTGTACCCCATGATAGTATTAATGTACACAACTATGATTTAATAAAAAAATAAAAATAAAAAAAAGAATTCCCGTTATTTCCATGTTTCTTTACACCAAGCTGATTTATTGGCGTTATCTAAAGATGTCTTCCATTTATGGTTATCAAATGGTTACAAGTGGACCATGGGCCTGCTTAACTAAAGCCGTCCTATTTATGTAAGTCCTGCTGGGATGAGTCTCTATACCCACACTGCACTGACTGAATCTGGGCTCATACCCAGTCCTAAACAAATCAGTGGTAAAAGAAATAGGTTATGTGATTAGAATAGATTCATTGGATTTATCCCTGAAGGAAAGCAGTGTCAATAGCCAGTGGGGTGAGAGGAGCTTGAAACTACTCAGAGTTCCACACAGAAGAAATAACCAGAGGTGCTCCTGGATAAGCAATGGACTATTTCAGTGATTCAAGTAAGTGCCCATAATTACAAAAAGCAAGTTGATAAATCCTGCCTTCTCAAAGGAAAAACAAACAAACAAACAAACACCAAGGCAAGAATTTGCTGCGAGGTAGTGACAGGGTCACGGCAGTGAGACGTCACTGTTGTCACTGTTTTCCAGCCTTTGGTTTCCTATCAGTTACTTTTTATTACTGGGTTTCCCCGCTGGCAATAGTATTTTAAGCCGCACCTGAGAGAAGTCAAGAATAAACTTCTGTCTTCATTGCTATGCAGCGTGCATTTGAGAAGTTGTGTTATTCATATATTTTACTGATATTTATGCTCAGTTCATTATGAGCTTTTATAGGAGAGAATGCATGATTTACAATATTGACTGTGCCTCTGTAATGGTTTTATTATGCAGGCACGCTTAAGGTAATAAAACTACAGCACCACCTCACCTGGAGGGCTTCTGCCTGTCACTGAGCCTTTTATTAAATTTTCTGTGTTCATGGTACTTAGCTCCAACGACAGGATTCCCCCATGGAACGAGATTCTGGGGACAGGCAGCTTGCAGCAGATGAGGCGATACAGTTCCCGTCTTTTCTGGTGTTGGATATAGTGGTTGCTGAAAACAGATCTGAAACATCGGCAGTTACACAATTTGGGGTTTTGTTGCTGAATACAACACACCAGCACATTTGTCCAACGACACGGAGAAATCCTGAATCAATGAAGATATGCTTTACGCCAGTGGCATTTCATGAAACAAAATTCAGATTTTTGGCAGTGAGCTGTACTTTTCGGGCGTCAGTGTCTTCCAAATTTTCTTGTATCGCGCAAAAAAGGTCAACTGTAGATAAAACTGAGTAGCAGTCATTTGCCAGACTTCTACCTCTGAAAATCTTCTAAGGGTTAACACAATGAAAAGGTTTCCACCCTAAATCACGATTCCTTTCTTGTTTCTCAATGTTTTGATGCTAAGTTACTTTCAAGAATCACAAAGATAAATCTCTATGGAGGTGTATATATTGATAATAATCTTTTTGTAGCCTGTTTCACACACTTTGTAAACCAATCTCAGACGAATCTGAAATCAGCACCCGTAACGGAGCAGCCCTTGTCCCTCGTTTGTTACCTTTCTTCTTTTGTCCTTCTTTCTCTCCCTTCTCTCCTGTCCTCCTTCCCTTTCTCTCTCCCTCTCTCCCTCTCTCTTTTTTTTTTTTTTTAGAGACAGAGTCTCACTTTGTCCACCTCAGTAGAGTGCTGCGGCGTCACAGCTCACAGCAACCTCCAGCTCTTGGGCTTAGACTATTCTCTTGCCTCAGCCTCCCAAGTAGCTGGGACTACAGGGGCCCACCACAATGCCTGGCTATTTTGTTGTTGTTGCTGTTGTTGTTGCAGTGGCTGGGCCTGGGTTTGAACCTGCCACCCCAGTATATAGGGCCAGCACTCTACTCACTGAGCCACAGGAGCCACCCCCCCACTTTTTTCTTCCTAAGGTTTGTGTAAGGTGAAATGAACAACACAAGCGTGCAGATTGGTGCAGACTTTTCACAAGGATCCCAGGGTGTTGGAGGGGATAGGAAGCAGGTCTAGCAATACTCCTCCTCTTCCCACCTTGGTAGGATGACCTTTTCTTTTGGATGGGAACTTATCTTTGGTTATAATCTGAGTTCTTCTTACCTGTTGTTTATAGTTAAACTCTATGATTTAATTCTGCAGGTCAGATCCAAATAGGAGAAGAGAACTGGAGTCGACATTTTTATTTTTACTGAACCTCAGACTCAAAGCATTCTATCATAGACATACTCTTATGTGACAATGTGAATGTTACCTTTTTGCATTATTATTATTGCTCAATAAAAAATTTTATTTTTATTTTACTTTTTTGTTTTTTTATTTTTTTCGAGAGAGAGTCTCACTTTGTTGTCCTTGGTAGAGTGCATGATATCACAGCTCCCAATAACCTCAAACTCTTGGACTTTAGTGATTCTCTTGCCTCAGCCTCCCAAGTAGCTGAGACTATAGGCACCTGCCACCGGCCTGGCTATTTTAAAGGCGGGGTCTTGCTCTAGCCCAGGCTGGTCTCAAACTCGTGAGCTCAGGCAATCCACCTGCCTTGGCCTCCCAAGTGCTGGGATTACAGATGTGAGCCACCACACCCAGGTGTATTTAAATTTTTTTAAAATACCACTTTTTTAAAATCTCCAAAATGCCTAGATTACTAATTTGTTTTCTCAATCTAAACTCCAAAATTCAGCTCTGGGTCTCAAAGCATATATGGCTGACTTCTCAGTGTCTAAACTTTACAGGAAAAAGCTGCAATGAAACCCTCCATGTCGCTGATTAAAGTAGAGGTCGCTTTAATATTTCCTACTATTATCGCCACAACTTTGTTTGATAGCCATGATTACATTTCCTTAAAAACAAAAAGGGGATGATATGAAGTTTTAACAGGTTGTTTTAACTAATTAATGAATTAGTGCCATCCACAAAGTGTCTTTAAAAAAGTACTTGGCATACAATAAACTTTCGATAAATGTCATCTCACCATTGTCATCTTTATGTACAGAGTGAAAATTCTGTCTAAATGCATACTTGAGCTAAAATTAAGTTGTCAAATTCATCCGAGAAAAAAATGCTACACACCTGTTGCTGATTTCACTATGGTCTCTCTCAAAGTGCCCCTGAGGAAGCTATGCACTTACTCCAGAGCCTAGTCGGCCCTTCAAAGCAGTTTTAGAACTCTTATTCATTACCTCATGAATTGGTAGAATAAATTATTCCCTCTGAAAAATGAACATCACACAGGTTTTCAATTTTACATGAATTGGGGGTTTTGGTTTACTTAACGTAGAATGATTTAAAAAAAAAAGAGATTTAGGCCAGGTGTGGTGGCTCATATCTGTAATCCCAGCACTTGGGAGGCCCAAGCTGATTTGCCTGAGCTCATGAGTGTGAGACCAGCCTGAGCAAAAATGAGACCCCAGCTCTAAAAAAAAAAAATTTAAAAATAGCTGGGTGTTGTGGCCGGTGCCTGTAGTACCAGCTACTTGTACTTGAGAGGCTGAGGCAAGAGGATCTCTTGAACCCAAGAGTTTAAAGTTGCTGGCACTCTACCGAGGGTGACCAGGTGACCAGGTGAGACTCTGTCTCAAAAAAAAAAAAAAAAAAAAAAAAGATTTAATTACTTTGGGGTAGTTTGCTCAAATGTGTGTGCTTAGTATGTTACGTAACCTGAATCAATATTTGAAACACAGGTTGATAATCTATCATTTTGCTTTTCCTTTCCACTTTGTGCAGCAAAGTACAGTTTAGTCAACTGTACTAGAAAAAAATTAGAAAAAATATACATATTGGGTCATCTTCATAAACCATTTGAAATGCAAACTTTAAGAAGATTCCAGCTATATTACTTTGGAATGAAAAGATCCTATTCAAACCTTGAAACACTCAAAAACTCATATATGAAAATTTAAATGGAAATACGTATTTATTAAAATGGTCTTTGCATTTCAAAAATTTATTAGTTAATATTTGTTGAAAAAATATGTACCTTAACTAAATTTAAAATACAGAATAAATACTCTAATGAATGATGCTTGAAGAGATTTAGGCAACCCAAGTACCAGTTGAAAAGTCTCTAGTGTACTTAAATAGTGGAGATCCTTGGAATATAAGGTAAGGCCTTTTAGCTACCAGCATAGAGCATTTTTTTTACTTGGGAATATCATTCTTCTTTTATTTTAAAAATAAATGAAAAAGTTATATTTTTGATTTTAATTAATTTATTTTTTAATTTTAGATTAATATGAGGATACAGATGTTTAGGTTACATTGTTTTCATTTCTAAGGTAAAGTTCAAGTTGTAGTTGAGCCCTTCCCCCACGGGGAATGCTGAATATCCTCACATGTACACATTACACCAGAACCCCCCAATCACTCTCCCCGTCACTAGAATATACTTGTGTCTTTCTTTCTTGTGGTTGTGTAGTTGTTCACATATTGGTTTCATATTAGTATTGAGTACATTGGATACTTGCTTTTCCATTCTTGTGATACTTTACTAAGAAGAATACTCTTCAGCCATAAGAAAAGACACAGACCTCACAACTTTTGTATTTACCTGGATAGAATTGAAAAATGTTATATTTTAAATAATTAAATATCTGTTTACTTCTAGAATATAGCCCTCTACTTAAGAATTTTATCTAATATTGGTGGTTTTATTAAAATAACTGTTATTTAAGGTACAAAAAATTACCTTGTACAACTACTGCTGATCCAGTGGTTGCACTACAAGTAAGATAAATATTTCCTCGCTACATGGCTGGTGTGTCTGAAATGCTTCTGCTTGCAGTATGTATGTCCTCCTCCATTTCCCAATCTCACGGCAGTTACTTCAGATTGTGTAAAAAATGGAAAAATTCTGGTCAATAACCAAACCAAAGTTACATTCAGAAACTTCTCCTTCTGACCATGAAGCACCTATTTTGGGATGAACAGAATACAAAATGGTAGCGTTCTGTGATAGCTAAGTCACAAGATGACTCTAAGATGCCTTGGTGAGTCAGAGCCTGGCTGTAATTACAGCCACGTGTAATCTGTCCTGACTGATGCAGACAGGATCAGTGGGATACCTTAAATGATACCTAGAAATAATTACAGTTAATGTTGATTGCTTTCTTTATGCCAGACACTAAAGCTAAGAACATTATCTCCATAGCAACGCTTAGAGTAGAAACCAAAATGAATATTATTATAAACCGTACAAGAGGTAAAAATGTACCTTTACATACTCAGACTTTGTGACTCTGAGAATTAGACTGACCTATGACAGATCAAGAAGAGAAAAACATACAAATTTATTTATAGTTAGTGTTGCATGTCATGGAATCTTGCATAAAGAAATGAAGACCCCATGAAGCAGTTAGAATAGACCACGGATACGCCGAGTTGGACAAGGAATAGGACATTATGAAAACACGGCAAGACAAGGTGTTTTGGACATGTTGGTTAATTGTGGGGAAGGGACTATGAAAATAAAAGCTATTTGAACCAGATTTGTTGGTACAGATTTCTCTGGGCTTGGCTTACTGTGTCTTTCTTCCTCAAGGTGCATGGAGGGCACGTTCCACAAGGCAGTTTCATCTCCTTCTAAGGACAGAGTGCCCGTCTTGTCCAGCATCTGCTACTGTGTGTTAGTTTGTTTGTTTGCTTAAGTGTCTTTCAGTCAAAACAATCAACAAGCTGGATTGTTTTGCATGCGCATTTTGAGGTGGTGTCTTCTGAGCTCCCTGAACTTCACAATGGTCCGTCCTACAGCAATGAATGAAGCCGTAGGGAATACAAGATTGGAGAAAGGATGAATTGTGGTGGTCGTTTGATATCCTGCTCACTTTCGTGTATTTTCTTATTGATGGATCATGATCTGGACCAGAGATTTTTGAGTTATTGAGTTATATCCCAGTTCTTACAAAATTTAAAAGGGGGAGTTAATTAAATACATTATTTTTTCTTCAATTGCTTCAAGCTTTTCATGAGCTTTATTTATTTCTTCTGTAATAAGAAAATGATAATAAGGATAATAAAAAAGAAAATGAATGAGTCTCTGTAAACCAAGAACTGGGAGCCCAGAAGTAGTTCTTTCAAAAAGTTCCTACCTAGTCGGGCATTGTGGCTGGTGCCTGTAGTCCCAGCTCCTCAGGAGGCTGAGGCAAGAGAATCACCTAAGCCCAGGAGTTGGAGGTTGCTGTGAGCTGTGTGACGCTGCCACGGCACTCTACCCAGGGCAATAAAGTGAGAGTCTGTCTCTACAAAAAAAAAAAAAAAAAAAAATACAAGTTCCTCCCTTAGCTAGGGGCGGTGACTCACACAGGTAATCCTAGAACCTTGGGAGGTGGAGGTGGGCTGAATGCCTGAGCTCAGGAACTCAAGACCAGCCTGAACAAGAGACCCTACATCTACTGAAAAAATAGAAAATTCAACTGGGCATTGCAGTGGGTGGCTGTAGTCCCAGCCACTGGAGAGGCTGAAGCAAGAGGTTTGCTCAAACCTAGGAGTTTGAGGTGTCTGTGAGTTATAAGGCCACAGCACTCTACTAAGGGTGACAGAGTGAGAATCTGTCTCATAAACAAACAAACAAACAAAATCCACAAACAAAAAGTTGCTCCATTTTAGTCTTAGCTCTGTGTTAAATCATAACTTACTAATATATTCCTCAAACAACGCATCATGCACACAATACCAGTACAGGTCCTGAGTCACATGCCATACTGAGCAAGCAGGTCCCATAGAAAACCATAGTATCTAGGAGAACAACTGTTCTTTCTTGGGAGATATCATTTAGTTCAGAGCTATGAGACTCACCTTAAAAATGGATTCTTGTATTAAAAAAAAAAAAACAGTTCCTGTTGCCCATTAACTCACAAAGACAAGCTGATCGAGTTAGGAAGTGGCTCACTCAATTTATAAATACTAAAATGATTTGAAAACATGCTTCATGCACTTTGTTCTATTCACTTGTTTGTGAGAGTAGATTTTATTTCCTGTTAAAACTTGGCAAATGCCGGTGTTGGTGACAGCATCGAGCCCTGGTCTATTAAAATATATCCGTTCTATGGGCACCACATACTGGGACCTTCTGTCTTCATTCTGGGTTAGATTAATGGTGTTTCAGTGGGGCACAAAGTTTACACACCTTCTTGTTCTACCTCCCCAAACAGTGATGAAACATGTATAGAAACCCCACTGGCAGGAAAAAATGAGTTTAATCACTGTATACATTCCTCCACTTGTTTATTCCTCTCTCTAGCTAAATATCAAAGTGCCTCTTTAGTCAAAGCAAAATAACTCCAGCAGGTGTTCATTATTGTCTAACAATTTTCCCTCTCTTTAGGGACTGTGGTCATCAGTGTCTTGCACCACGGGCTGTCTTGTTCAGGAGAAAAAAAAAAGCCCCCCACAGTGACAACAAGATTATTTAAATGAACCTTCACTGGAGAAAACATTCCACTTCTGGATTATAATATCCTTCACATGCCACATAATAGATTTCTTGGACTAGAACGTTAGCAAATATATGTGCACAATATCATGAGAGCCCCAGTAGGAAAAGTTACCTATGGAGCAGCCAGACAGATTTATTTCTCTATTTCTTTGTGCATTTTGCCAGTAGTATGGGCACTGATAGGTTTTCCACTATCAAATATACCCATACTATTCTCTTTTTGATGCATATATTTGTTGAAGATTTAAATTTTCTTTTTGACAAAATCAATGGAAAAAAATAGCTGATAGGAACCTAATTTCTCCTAGTTAATTAAAGACAATTGGTAATTAATTGGTATTTTATGTCATAAGGCCATAAAATGCCACAATTTATCCAGATTTCTTGTTGAAACCTTATTCATATTAATAATATCATTTGTTCCCTTCTTCCTTTTTTTGGTTATTCAGAAAACTTTTATTTAACTTTCTTTGTTTGCGAGGAATATAAGAGTTTTCCAAATAACGGTAAGATGGATAACACATTTGTTTAAAAAAGAGAAAGAAAAGTAAAAATGTGTTGGGATCAATTATTTTTATTGTTTTCTTTCCTCTCCAGGGAAGAAGAATCCCTGACTCATTCACTGATTTATTCACTTTACATGTATTTACTTAACACATGAATTGTTCAGCCATCAAAAAAAGAATAATACTATTTTCCTTCAACTATTCATGTGGTAGGGTGAAATAAGTGACTAGAAATCTATGAACTGAGGGCATTGCTGCACTTTTGAAAATGTTTTAACTATGTTGGATGCATTACCTATGTGTACGTTATAGAGACCAAGAACCATCACCAATATAGAGGTAATGAGAACAACCCAAGTGAAATCATGACAAGTCGGGGGAGCCTGGGACACCAGGGGAAAGCAGAGGGTAGTCTGCAATCGCTCCCCTTAGATGAGTTGGTCCTTGACAACGTACAACTGTGTAGTCAAGGAAGCACAAGGCACCATGTGGCAGGCGTACAGGAACTGTGAGTTGAGGAAGCTGAAGGGAGAGCTCTGCCCTTAGAGATCTACTCTACTCTACTCTAGTAGTATAGCAACTATACTGTAGCAACAGCAAGAAGTTACAGAGAATTTTTGGCAAAGAGGGTGATGATATAGGCCCAAGAAACACCTTCTTTGGACAGATAAGGCAGGAAAGGGATTTGTGTGGAAGAATCCTCACGGGTGTCACACAGAGAGCATTCAGAAACCACAGAAAGACTCAACTGCTAGGCCGCAGCCTCCAAGGGAAATCAGTCAGGGCCCATCCAGCACCTGCTCGTGTCCTCTGTGAAGCCGTCCAGGCTAGATGCCCCCAGCTCTCTGCCAGCCTGTTAGCTCCACCATAGCTGAGGGTAAGGTGACCAGATGTACCAATTTTGGCGGACAGTCTGGTTTTTCAACAATTTGTCTTGCATCCCGCAGCGTTTTAAAAAAGTCCCGTTTTTTGGAAAGAATGCACGAACGGGCTGGAGAACAAGAAGGGAATGTACGGTTTTCAGCCACCATATGGCTATTTCGCCAGAATATGAGTTTTATATTATTTTTGTTAATTTTATAATGTTAAACTGTAATAAATAATTGCTGAGAAGTGATTATGGAGAACAGCTTCTCAAAGTTTGCCTGGTAGTCAGGCTCTGCCCCTGCTCCACCCCCGCCCCGCCCCCGCCCCGCCCCCCAGCCATGTTGTCCCACCTTACAGATGTTAAAATCTGGTCACCTACTGAGGGGACATCTCTGATATGGACTCTGCGGCACTCACAGGCCCAGTAGGGAGTGTCCCTCAGATTTTTCGTATGCAGACACCGCCAGTTGTCAAAACTAGACTCTTTTTCTTTTCCTTCTGGGCACAACATCCAAGCCCCCCTTGAAGACAGGTGTGACCATATCCCTCTAATTCTACCTCATGGAACACGAGTCCAATAGCAGTGACTTACCACTGTTGGTCTAGGCTGGTCAACACCTCCCACAAGACCCTCTATAGTTTCACTTCTTGGCTCCTGTGGTAGGGACAAGACAGTCTCAGAAGCCACAAGTGACAGAGCTTCTGTCACCGAGTCTTCGGCCCAACCTGACATAGAATCCCAAGTCAATAGACTCCCTTTTACCCACAGTGGCTGGTTTTATAAGAAATTCCAGGTGTCTTTCATGGATTAAACTTGAGGTATGCAACATGAGTTTCTACTAATTTCCCTCATGTCAGGACCATTTAATGAGGGCTGAGTCCCATACTCTGCATTTCATGTCATATACATTTTCTCTTACTTACTCTTTTTTAATGCACTATTTTCCAGATCATAGTAATGAAAAGATAGTCTTACATTTATATTACAAGTCTTTGTCCTCTGATAGAAGGACTTGATATTGCTTGAGATTTTAATAAGTGAAATTTTTGTTAGAAGATCAATTATGAAATTCATAATTGTCCTTTTATATTGCAGTGTCCTGGGGGAAGAGCAACGTAACACAGAGGGCAATAAGAAATGGAAAACACAAGTACAACTTTGTTGTTAACTGGAGAAGAGTCCCTTACTCTCTGCTGGTCTCTTTGGAAAACCATTTAACAGGCTCCAGGTCACTTATGTGGAAAGAGAAAGCAGATTAATGCCATACAGATGGGTTTGAATGTTAAATGTACTATAGCTCCAATGACTACTAAATAAGTCTAATTCACTGCCCCCAAATTCTGTAAAATTGGTCCTTCTTGGATTAAGCAAGATGCAAGAATGGGCAAAAAAGGGAACACTTCTCACTTCTCTGGAATATAATAATTTTAAAAAAGGGAAAAAAAAAAAACTGTACCGGCAATGCTCAGTCTTTGAGATGAACCCCTCTCTCCACCTGCTTCATTTTACCTTCGCTGTTCCCTAATTACAGCACAGCCTGTTCATTATCATCGTGACCTGCAGCCCCTTAACTCATTCCTCATTCTCCTAGGACAGTATTTCTCGATGTGGGATCAGAGCAACATTTCCCCCTATGTGACCCAGAGCACCCGTGTCAGAATCCCCTGGGGTGCCAATTTCAGCACAGAAACCCGCCTGCACCTTATTCCTCCCAAATCAGCATATCTAGAGCGAGGCTGGGGAAATTTTACCAAGCATCTCAAGTTAGACTCACAGCTCCGCTGACAGTCACACTCTGTTGCCCCCTTTTTCTTTATGACCCGCATTGCATTATACACAAGGGGAACCCTTTAAAGAATGGCTTCACTAAGTTAGAATCCCTCAATTCCTCGCTATTCCACAGCCCTGGAAAAAATCTCCATTTTCTATCTTCGTTACTGTCTCTCAAGCTGCCGTGGTTTCTAGAAGTTTTCAGAAATCCTGCTAATTGCACTAATTGCCAATGCTTGCTCTCTAAGCTTAGCCATTCTCTTCATGTTGCCTTTCAATTTCTTGCTACTGGTCTCTCATCATTCCCCAAAACAGACTTGCCCAAACTTCCTCCGCTCTCAAGTCTTCACGCCCCTTCCTAAAGTTCCCGCTCTTATTATGCAATGCAGCGTGCTCCAGAAGTTACTGCTGAAGTCATACACAAGGAAAATAGGAAATGGTAGCTAGATACACATTTATTTCCAAAATAGTCCTCACAAAATTTTACAAAGAAGTGGCCAACATGTAGAGAATACTTTGTAAATACTTTCTAAGATGTCTGGGCACCCTGTGGAAATGAAGGCATATCCTCTGTACTCTGCTAGCGTACTGAAAAAGGCAAACAAATGTCTTTTCCTGCCAAAACCAACTCGTCTACCTGTTACCCTGGTCATATCCTTTCTCTCCCTTTTTAATGGCCATCTCAGTTCCTTTTATGGCTCCGCCCCATGCTCCATGGTATATGGAGTTTCCCCATTCTAGAGGGGAATGTTATAAGAAGTGGTAGTATTCTGGCATCCCTTGCAAATGTCTCTCCCTCAAGCTAACCATACTGTCTCATCCTCTTTTCCTTTTACCATCAAATATTTAAAAAGAATATTCTGCCCTCATTGCCTCACTTCTTTCTTCATTCACTTTTAAAAATTTGCTTTGTTTTCACACACGTTATTGGAGAGAGACTGCTCTCCTGAGGAGGATCGTGGTCTCTGGATTGGGAAAGTCGATAGCATTTTTTTTGATGCTGTTGAAGCCACTTCCCTTTTTAAGCTCCTTAATTCTTGGCTTTCATACACCTTGACACGTGCCTGGTCCTTCTCCATCAACTCCCTGTTACTCGTCTGCCTGTGCCATATTCCTCCTCACCCCAAATGGAAATGTTTCTGAGAGTTTTGTCCTCAGCTCTCAGAAATGATTAGTGGGGTGTTTCCTGTGGGAATTGAGCCTATTCCAGGCTATCAGCTTTGTGCATCATCAAAATATGTATGTATCTGATTTTTCATTGGCCCTTAGCAGCAATTCTTTTTAACTTCCACATTTCTGCCAGGAGTCTCTTTACAGATGTCTTGGTGTTGTGAAAGATGACACAGGTTTTCTTGGCTGTTCTCACTTCTTTCTGAACCTTCACAGGTAGAGTCTTTAATATCCATACAGTTATTAACAATAGTGTTCACAGAAATCTAGTTTTTTCTATTATTCTCCTCGATGTTATTCCAACCACTGTCTGACTCCCAATTCCAAAGCTTTGTCTGCATGTTTAGGTGTTTATTACAGCAGCACCCTGGTACTTCCAGGTCCCCAAATCTGTGTTTGTTTTCTATTGCTGCTGTGACAAATTACCAGAAACTTAGTGGCTTACAGCAACACAAATGTATTGTTTCATATTTCTGGAGGTCAGGAATTTGAAATAGGTTTCACGGGGCCAAAATCAAGGAGTCAGCAGAGGCAGTGGTGCGGCTCCCTCCGGAGGCTCCAGCGTGATTCAATTTCCTTGCATTTTCCAGCTTCCAGAGGCTGAGTTGGCCCACGGCCCCTCCTCACC
The DNA here is from genome assembly GCF_000181295.1 of Otolemur garnettii. Taxonomy (NCBI): domain Eukaryota; kingdom Metazoa; phylum Chordata; class Mammalia; order Primates; family Galagidae; genus Otolemur; species Otolemur garnettii. The sequence continues at coordinate 3,508,410 of NW_003852545.1, forward strand.
TTCAAAGTCAGCACAGTCGCGTTTTCTTCTCCTCTTTGACCTCTGCTCCCATGAAGGTATTTTCTTCCTTTCTGACTCTGAGCTTTCTACCTCCGTCTCCTAAGCATCTTTTTCTTTACACTGAGCCTACCAGGATAACGCAGGAGAACCCGCCCATCGCAGCATCTGAGTGTAACCACAACTACAGAGTCTCTTTTGTCACCAAGAATAGAAACACATTCACAAATTCAAGGATTAAGATGTGGACATCTTTGGGTAATCATGATTCATCTTACCACAATATCCAAATCTCAAGTTCCAAGCTCCAAAGCACAATTCCGACAGCTTGCCAGTCATTTCTCTCTAAATGCTGTTTTTGGCGGTTCGAAAGCCATGATATTTCCACCAGGACCAAGTCACCCTTCTGACATCTCTTTGTGCTAATGATATAAACATTGTAATATTTTGTTTATATTATACTTTTTTGTAGAAAAGGTAAATATTATATATTCCACTTCCACAGAATCTGTTAAATAAATCCCTTTATCTCTAGTCTCATGCCCTCCTGTGTCAATTAGCCCCTCATTACAGCCTGCCTGGATAATTCTTATTCTTAAAGTCATGTGTTTTAGCCGTTGTTTACATTATCTTCACAAATTATACATCATTTGTGTGCAGAAAATATGCCTTGGCCATCTCTTGATGACCTGCAAACTCAGAATCAAATTTTGTGTGTGGGTACAAAAAAATAAAATTAATTATCTATGATTTCACTTGGATTATTTTTTACCACCTAGAATCATTTCCCAAAATTCTAGATGGTAAAATCCTGTGGTAAAATGCACTTAGAAACAAAGATGTTTGTAACCCAAATAACATTTTTACTTAGTGAGATTTAGAACTAATTTCAAAAGTCTATGGAAATGGTTTGTGGTAAGTCAAAGATCCTGCGAAAGTTTCCTTATTTTTTATATGAGATCAAATCTCAGAAAACTTTTTTTTTTTTTTTGGAGGTAAGGGTTTCACCCTGTTTTCTCAGCCTAGAGTGCCATGTTATCAATCCTCCCAGCTTATAGTAACCTCAAACTCCTGGGCTCAAATAATCCTCCACCCTCAGCCTCCCAAGTAGCTGGAACTACAAGTACCTGCCACAACATCTGGCTTGTTTTTTCCATTTTTACCTAATTTTCTATGAATAGAGAGGGGATCTTGATCTTGCTTGGGCAGGTTTCAAACTCCTGAGCTCAAGGAATCTTCACCTTGGCTTCTCAAAGTGGGATCATTCTAGGGATGAACCACCACGCCTGGCCTTTTTTTCTATTTTGTTACATAGGAGACATATACAAAGTTTCAATTCTATTTCTCAAAGTAGACTACCTTTTTCCCCCTTACAGCACGAGAGCTTATGAAAAATAAATTTCTAACCACATTCTCAGAGGTATTATTAGGTAGGTGCTTATTTGCTATTAAAATGACAAGCAGCATGTTCTATGATTCCCTTCTTCTTCTTCTTCTTTTTTTAATCTAGGGTAAAATAAATAAAAAACTTCAACATTGATGGAAAATGTATTGGCAGGCTCTTCCTTATTGTCCCTCTGTCAGCATTTTAATATTGTTCCAACTGAGTTCAAGAGGGTCACTTTTTAATAAATGTAGGACCATGTAAAGGCTTTTATATAGAAAACCAGGCCATCCTGCCTTTTGTCAGTTTGCTTATGTTGTACCCAGCCTTCTTTCCCTTGCTGTGCTGATTTCATTACTACCTTCTATTTTTCTGGGCCCCAGCTTCACCACACACTAATGGACCAAGCCTATTTCACACCATGTAATACCTTGCATTATATAAGCGTTTGTTTACAAAGGCATTGCCTTAAAATAGAGCAGTGGGAAAAGACAGTGCAGAGCACCAATTCTATTGCCTAATATCATTAGTGGAAAATTTATTGTCGCGGAGGTAGTGCAGTGCTGACAGTAGGTTTGGTGAAGCCACATCTGTTTAGCCTAATGTTTAAGGAGCAGGATGTGTGACAGGGAATGAGAATATGCCATTTGATTTGCAGCTACTACCTGACTTCCAAGACGATGGGTTGGTGCATAAATCAGAGCAAGCCATGATTACAGCGCAGCAACTGGACCAGTCTCCAAAAGCTGAAGCCCAGGTTTAAGTAGATGAAAGGATTTTGCACCATGGTAAACAGTACTTTTAATACATTCTCTTCATGTCAGGACTTCTGATTCTCAAGTAAAATTGCTTTAGAGGCAGTTTTTTTTTTTTTTTTAAGAGACAGAGTCTCATTTTATTGCCCTCAGTAGAGTGCTGTGGCGTCACAGCTCACAGCAACCTCCAGCTCCCAGGCTTAGGTGATTCTCTTGCCTCAGCCTCCTGAGGAGCTGGGATTATAGGCAACCACCACAACTCCGGCTGTTTTTGGTTGCAGTTTGTCTGGGGCCAGGTTTGAACCTGCCACCCTCATTATATGGGGCCGACACTCTATTCACTGAGCCACAGGTGCTGCTCTTTTAGAGACAGTTTTAAACGTCATTTTCAACATATTAACTGCCATATGAGTTATAGTTAATTTAATGATGATTCTGAGCCCAGTGCCTTGTGAAGTGTACATAACTCACATGATTCTTGCACATTGCTGTCACAATGGAAAAAAAAAATTCCTTGAGGTCTTGGTGTTTTATTAGGTCAAGAGACATGTGAGTTATATATGCTTCACATGGCCCAGGGCTCAAAACTAGCATAGGTTTAATTCAACTCACATGAGAGTTAATGTGCTTCACCTAATAGAATGCCATGACCCCAAGGAAAAAAAATGATTTTTTCCTCTTGTTGCAGCCAATATGTAGTCAAGGTGTTAAATATGTATTTCCTTTTATTATTTTATTAAAATCAAATCATGTCTCCTTCTTCAACCAACTTTCCTTTTGAATAATTTATTGGTATATGATACAACACTATATTTGGAAATCACACTGTTTTGATAAACAATAGGATTCTTTTCCAGATATGAAAGTTTTCTTGATGCTCATTGAGTTGAAAGTTCCTTTGAGGTTTAAGTTTGGTTTTAAAGGTATATTTGATGATTTAAGGAAAAATTACAGAGATTTAGAAAAATTGTAAGGCTATAAGTGCAACATAAATTTGGGGGATGAACTCTCATTCTGAAAATCGACATTAACCAAAGCTACGGTAACACTTGTCATTCTCGATCAGTTCCACACAGGAATTAGTAAGGATCTACAACTACAGCTTGATGGCAGAGTGCTCTGGGGATAATATGGATGGTAAGTTTATAAAAAGCACTCCTCCCAATTACTCATTTTACTCACTTG
>NW_003852545.1:3512064-3517026 GCF_000181295.1 Otolemur garnettii
CTCTCTCTGCTCTCCCCTTCCCCCACCTCCTCCCTCTTTCCATCTCTCTGCTCTCTCCTCATCCCACCCCTTCGCTAAAAGTCACCCACAATCTTGCCCAAGTTTTCCCAAGGTAATTCAACCAAGTGCCCAAGTCCAAAAAAACAAAACAACCAAGTGGGAAAGCCTTCACTGTCTATAATCTCACTGCTACAGTAAATATAGCCACAGCAGCTGCCATGGCTGCAGACTGAATGAATGCAACCACTTGGCACTTCTCCACTGCTTTTGTCCTCCTCCTGGGGTCCAGACGTCTCTCACTGTCTCCCCGCATCCCCAGAGTGATGTTTCTGGGCAAAGCCCATAAGCCAGAGATGCCCGAGTCTTCCCTCCCCAATCTCATGGCGCCTGGTTGCAAAGAAGCTGTTACTCAGCTGCCATCTCGCTCCTCACATCTTTGTTGCACATTTTTTTAAGTGGAAATAATCACAATAGTAATAACTCAAGGTATTTTAGTTAAACAATAAAATTACTACACAGCAAAGACAAATCTATTTATGCCATTATTTCCCTTAGTCTATAACCACAGTGGCAGTGGACAGGCCAGATTCAAACATCAAATTGTCACTTGCTGAATAGTTGTCAAGAGCCAGGCACTGTGTTAGAGGATCTGTGGGACACACAGATGATAAGACAGCAACTCAACAAAGGTTCTTTATCCAATACGGAAAACAAAAATATAAACAAGATAGCTTAAGCAAAGGTAATGTGTGCTCTGAGAGAACAAAAATTCTTGGAAGCAGAACAGAGAACATTCATTTCTACCCAGAAAGTTTAGAAGAATTCCAGGCCTTTGAGGATGAGTCATCAGTAAATCATCGAAGAGATGAGAGAGAATTCACAACAGAAATAAGATCCAGAATGAAGGGACAGGCTTGCTACTGTGTGATATTCTGGAATGTCATGCCTCATGATCATTAGGAGTGATTATAGTGTCAGGAAGGTGGGGGAGGGTGATGTAAAATAATCCATATATGTCGAATTGCCCTCCCCTTAATCTGTTAGTACATACTTAGACAAATCTGAGTTAGATATCAGTTTCAAGCGATGTACACATGGACTTTCTTTTATCTCTTGCTGATGAGAGTCATTAAAATGTAGCAAAAACAATGTAAATTTAATATCTATTTCCTACCTCATGCTAAACACCAATGTGCTCAACATTTATTGTGTGTTTTGATCCTCCCCATAATCTCAAAGAGTTTTATTTCCCCCATTTCATCATGAGGAAACTGAGGGTCAAGGGGATGGAATTAGAGTTCCAGTCCGTCAGGGTCTGATTAAGAGCCTGGCCGCAAAAGCAGAGTAGATGAGTGATTAGGAGCACAGATGCTGGAGCCGGGCTAATGGGGGCCACCCCCTGTGCCCTCAGCATGCAAGTATATGAGGTCTGTGACTTTGGGCAGAGACTTAAGATTGCACTGACTCCGTCTCCTCGTCTAATACTGAAAATAATAATGGAACCTACTCCCTGGGGTCGTATGAGATACTGTAAGCAGAACACCCAGAATACTGCCTGGCACTTAGTAAGAATTATGTAAAGTCTTGTCATATTCTTGTCCCCATTAAGATGAAGTGAAGAGCAGACCCGGGATCCAGAAGATTACAAATTACCTTTTTAAAGGAAAAAAAAAAAATTGAAGGTGAATGTATCCTTCCACTTGAAAATATAACTTGTGAATATAACATGAAACCAACCTATTTTAGCCTATACATGCATATATATATATATCCAATCCTCACAAACTTCAAAATTCTGCATCAATATATCTTCATTTTGCAGAGAAATTTGGAATTGAAAGAAGCCAAGTCGCTTGCTCAAGTTTTAACGGTTATAACGGTAACCAAATTGGAAGTCAAGTAGCAGGCTGCCTCTTTTAAATATCTGTGCAGCCTTTGCTAACTTTCTACCAACCAGTATCCGTGTGAGAGAGTCCTGCGGCTGCAGGAGCCAGGGGCAGAGGGCAGAGAAACCTTTGCAAGCAGAGTTGCCAGTAAATTAAGTTTTAAGAACTGGAAAATCTATTCAAAGGCAGGGAGCATTTGCCAGGGAGAGGAGATAGCGTGGGCAAAAAAATAAAATCCAAAAGAAAAGTACATTCAGGGGATGGAAAGCCCCATGCGGTTGCTGAACTCACGTTGCTTATGGGGAAATAAAGGGAGAAGAAGTGGGGGAGGTAAACAGATAACAAACCTCACCTGTCCGTCAATGCTCTCAATTTTATTTTTCCCCTCAGAGCTAGCAGGAGTCACTAAAGCTTTTCAAGGTGGGGAGTGGCATAACCACACGTGAATTTGGAAGCACTCGCTCTAGCTGTGGTGTAGAAAGCGTCTACCCCACAGACAGGGAGGTTGGTTAGCATACAACTTAATGAATGAAGGCACTGCCTACCCCCCCCACCCAAAAAAAAATGAAAGGAAGAAGGAGGTTGCAGAGGAATGTGGGCCTTTTATTTTAGTGTTTAATTTTATGGATATGTAAGAAACTGTTATACACATAAAAACATAAAAAGTAAATACATTTTTAAAGCAGAAATAGAATAAGAAAATGTTGGGATCTGAAGATTCTTTGATTGTCCGAAGGGTAGTTACCCCTCCAGGCCCTTCACACAATCTGACTACCTCTTGTACCATGTAAGATAATTTACATAATTTTCAAAACCGTTTCCTTAATTAGTTCAAGTTGTTTATATTGTTCTTCGTTATTTAATAAAATACCACTTTCTGTTTTGGGGTTTTTTAAAAAAAAATTAGCATTTTGACAACTATTCCTCAATCAGAAGAATTTCTTCCTAACATTAGAAGTAAGTCACCGGATTTTGCCAGGGCAGAAACAACCACACAAAGGAGAAGGATGTCTCATTTTCTTACAAGATCTCACACTTGAACCCGGATTTTTTTTTAGTCAAAAAAATGTGACATAGGCATAGAGATACACTGTCAAGATTTTAAGAAAAGACATCCATCAAACAACTTTAAACTCACGTTGTTTCAATAACAGATCATACTGTCTGTAGTTGAACAAACTGTTATCACAAATCCTCTATTTATCATACCAGTTGCAACATTTTATTTCATTTCAGTGTTGCTCATGCATTCAAGGTAAACATTTTGATGAATGTTATGACTTTGTTTCACATGTATTTATTGACTTACTTATGTTAGCCCAGTAAAATCAAAATACAGAGGTAACCCAGGCCTCCTTCAATGTCTAAGCCACCAAGCTTATGCATTTCTCCAGCATCCAGGCATTAGATACCATACAGTGTTTATAAGTGCTAAAGGCACAATTATTGATTTATTAGTCACAGGTAGGATGCGCCAGCCATTGTGTAGTTACTGAGGATAAGCAAACATGGCCTCTGCCTTCATGGGGCTGCACATCTACACCCTGTTTTCCAAACTGTTGGTCACGACTGTCACTGGGCAATGAAATTAATCAAGTCAATCATACAAAGAGTATATCTTAAATACTAAAAATAGAGTAAAATAGAGTAGAAAAATCAGAGTGCCTCCACAAAGCAAGAATGGCATTATCTCTTGAAATCTGGTTTTAATGATGAGGGGATGGGTGCACTGAGCTGAAAGATAAAATACTGTGTGTTTTCTTGAGTGTCATAATCTTCAAGAGCTTGTAAAGCACTTAGCCAAATTAATAAAATCATTGGAAAAACATGTCGTTTTATCTTTAAAAGAGCTCAAAGCTAATAGGAAAAGAGAGATGTTTAAATACACACGTTACAGTGTAGAGAGAAAGGTGAGACAGTGAAGCAAGTGTTAAGCGTGGAGGAGGCGTAGACGCTGGCTCTGTGTTTCAGCAAAAAGCACCGGGCCCTGTGTGTGTGTGTGTGTGTGTGTGTGTGTTTCCTTTGCTCTTTGTTATTTGAAAACAAAGCCCTAGGACTTTAAAAAATTAATATACCTGCTCTTAATCCTGTGATTGTCTTTTAGGTTCATTATTATCTATTAAATTTCTCTAAACTTTGGAGAAAGGAACTACATCCATTTTCTTCTGCGGGGTTCTTCTCACACCTTTCAGCCTGTGTGCCACTCAGGACACTACTTGGATAGTGCTGTCTTGGCCAGCAGTATAAGCAGACAGATCAATTTTCAGAAGGCAGGAACCCTGTACACAGCCTGAGAGTCTTCTCTCTTTAAGCTGATAACGATGGTTCCTCCAACTTTGGCAGTAACAAGTCTAGAGACCACACTCCTCCCTTTGTTTCCTCAACTTCTAAGCATGTCAGGGTGTCAAGCTGTTTCTAAATGATCACTTCAATAATTTAAGAGTGGTGTGCTCATTACTTAATTAGTACAAGCACAGACTCTTTTTTTATCTGAATTCAGCGCTAGGCTGGGCACTGAGTCAAGAACTAAATAGCTGGGTGGTACCTGTGGCTCAGTGGGTAGGGCACTGGTCCCATATACCAAGGGTAGTGGGTTCAAACCTGGCCCTGGTCAAAATGCAACAAAAAATAGCCAGGCATTGTGGGGAGTGCCTTTAGTCCCAGCTACTCAGGAGGCTGAGGCAAGAGAATCACCTAAGCCCAAGAGCTGGAGGTTGCTGTGAGCTGTGACACCACAGCACTCTACTGAGGGTATAAAAATAAGACTTAGTCTCTTAAAAACAAAAACAAAAACTAAATAACAAAATAGATAGGGCTCTTGTTCTGAAATGGCTTACAAACCTATTAGTTAATATGTACGTTCAAGACATACTGTTATACATCAATGTATAATTATATGCTTGGAAATAAAGCGTCCAGAGCTAAGAAAAAACAGGCCAAATTTAAATTTCAGGTGGCATTTACAGGAGATCTCACCAAAGCTGCCGACCCTGCCTGAAACTGAAGGACACTCAGGAGCAAAGTCAGAATGGGGGGTGGAGAAATGGAGAGGGGAGAGGAATGACTATCTGGGAAA
>NW_003852545.1:3517234-3519395 GCF_000181295.1 Otolemur garnettii
AAATTTCTGGGAAGAGTTACAAAGGATGAGAGGCACCTAATACCTTTTCTACACAGCAACTCGTTGTACAGACATTGGCTTATGGTAACTGTCCTTGGTCATATATTTATATGTTCTTTTAGTTAAAAATGCATGAGCCTTTGTGCATGCATAAAATATATGAAGATATCATTTAAGGAGATTATTTTACCTGCCCCATGAATAATAATAACACAATTTATAGTTAAGTAAATGGTCCTCAACTGAGAACACTGTATTTGTTTTGCCTCTTTATGCACATTGGCTAGCTGATTACTATCACTAGATGATATATTGGGGGTGTCTTCCTTATCGCTTCCTGTTGTTTTTTTCCTACTCAAGGTGATTTCCAAATACCAAAGTGCACAAAGAAAACAACTTTCTTCTTTGCCAATGCACAGGGGCTTTTTTTCTGGTTTTGCTTAAAAGTGATTTCCGAAAATCCTCCAAAATGAGTTTGAAATTTTCCACCCTCATGTGATTTCTTTAAACCTAATATGAACAAATACTAGTTTTATCAAAAATTAACGAGAAATGGAAAACTCACTGAAACCAGAACAGTCTTAATAAGAAAATCAGTGCCTACCAAGTTTCCTTATCTCCGTAAGGTAGCTTGAGAAAGAAAAGGTAGGCCAAGGAGGTGACCTGTTACTGATGGGGGAATTTCGTCTTGTCTCCTGGCTGGCTGGCCAAATCTGATACCGGACTTTCAGGTTCCTGTCTTCAGTGATTTGAAGAATAAATCCGCAGAGCACAGATCAGTGGCAAGACAGAATTTATTTACAGAAAAAGAATACAAAAACACTAACGTTTCTAGTTGGGAGAGAAAACCCAAGATGGGAGAGAAACTCTCCTTTTTTTCTCTCTCCATCTAGGAGTGCATGGTTCCTTCTACATGAGGCCAGGAAATGAATGAACACAGTCCCTTCCCATGGGGCCAGGTGAATGAATGTACTTATGAATGGACACAGTCCATACACGGAACTGAGGCCTAGGAAACTTACATGAAATTGACCTAGGCATAGGAAATGAGGGTTCCTAGTCCTAAGTGTAAAGGGGAAGGAGACACCAAGATGCCGGTGTTTCCCCAGCACTTGTCCGGGTTCTTTGGCTACAGGAGCCTCTGGGGGAGGAAGGCTTCCCCCCCCCCACTTGCCTACGCTCCGGCCCGCTGGTTCCTCTCCTGGCTGCCGCCACACCAACACCACCAAGGTGGAGGCGTAGGGTCCTCCAACCCAGCTGGGCTGAGCTGGCTGGGGCGCCACCTGTCCTGTAAAATTACAATTGAAAGGATGAATGACATCCAAACTCTAGATCAGTAAATGTTTTCTTAAGTAATGTTTAAACCGCTCATAACCAAAGAGGTAAACCCATTAAAGTCCGTGGGTATGTAGCCTAAATTCTTTAATTTCCTCCAACATAGATTGTATAATATCCTCCAGAGACTATGGTTTTAGGAGTAAAGTAAAAAGAAAATCTTGTGGCTCTCTAGTAATGACTCTGCCCGAGGAAAGATGTTGTATTGCCTTATTTATGTTTCTGAGATATTTATACACATTATAAAAGATAAAACACTCTCTTTGATTTCAAATTCTCAAATATAAGAAGAATAAATCTCAATCTGTCCACTAAGTCACCAGCTCTTTGTTTTACTTATAGCTGTGCCAGAAAGGAATGTGAATTGAAAACATGTTTCTAAAAGGCTAAGTTTCAGTTGCCATTTGTGGATCTAAATTTCAAATACGTGGGAGCTGCCTTGCTGAGCCCCAGTGAAGGCGACATTGTTATGATCTGGAGAAAAGACACTGGGCTCCTCCGGGCTCCTCCGCGGTCGCAGCTCTAACCCAAAAGTGACATTTAACAGAGACCACCGCGAGGCGGGAAAAGACCGTCCTCTGAAATTGTCCTCATAAATAAAGGTTAAGTGTGTGACTATTTTGACACTGAAATCCATATTAAACTCTATTATAGAAAGGTGAATTGATCACAAAATTTATCAGATTAAAAATTAGTTCCAGAGCTAATAAAAAGCATCTTAGTTATAGCAACATTTGCCTTCTCTTTTTTTCTTGCCTTCTTTCGACAGGCTGTAAAAAGCTCTGCTGTTTCAGGGCCGCAACCTGCAGGGAGAAATCTTTCCCTC
>NW_003852545.1:3519829-3524945 GCF_000181295.1 Otolemur garnettii
ACCCCTCTTGATGTAATTTAGAGTGTCTAAAGACACAAACTCATATTTTATGGAAGAGCAAACTTAACATTGTACAGAGAAGCCATTCTCTTCCCTACTTCTTTTTTTTTTTTTTTTTTGGCTGGGCCTGGGTTTGAACCCGCCACCTCCGGCATATGGGGCCGGCACCCTACTCCTTTGAGCCACAGGCGCCGCCCTCTTCCCTATTCTTCACAGAGATGATGAAGTTCCTTCTCTCTAGAAAGTCAAAGATCAGGGACGCAAAAACATAATCAAGTTTGCACAGTTAGCTGCACATTTCCCCTCTCTCAGTGGGGAAGACATGACCTTACCTCATTCCACATTGGTGATCAGAGATGGACAATGTCCTGGAAACTATTCATAGGTTAGGGTCAGAGAGAGGGAGATAGAACCCCAGCCGTCCACTGTGAGTCAATGAGCAGTTCCTAAGGGATTTAGAGGTTGAATCCCACACAACCACCATAGGTCTGGTGACTGACACTGGAGAAAAATTGAGATGGGAGATTACAGCCTTGTCTGGGGTGAACAGAACAGGGGAAGGATACAATGGTCAACGGGAGGAATGTGGCCTGAGGCTAATGACCTCGGCAAAAATAATGAATTCTAAAATCCTTAACATTTTTTAATGTTTTATTATATTAGCTTCTGTAATTATCTTCACCCCTCTCCTAAAATAAATATTGAAACCAGAAGAATCATCACTAATAATTTGCAGGTAAAAATACGGATGCACAGAGAAGTGATCATTTGTCCATGAGCCCACTGCTTGCAAATGGCAGAGGGGGGTCTACCCCAGGCAGTCTCTCCATGCCAGGCAAAGCCAGGGTCCCTCTCCATTTGAACTCAGCCACACAATCACATGGCAGGGAAGTGAATATAGCAGGAATATCTTTAGTTAACATTGCATTTTTTTTTTAATGAACAGAATAAATGCTTAAAAGCTAAAAGTATTTGTATTAATCCTCTACTTTTGAAAAGAAGAATTGGGATGAATATTGCTCTTCCTTTCTACTATCTCTTGGGGAAATGAAGATTCAGCAGATACCTGTGAACATTGGTGATTATGGGGGTCCATCCATACGCTATTTCATATTTATACTCTCCTAAGTTGGTGTTACCCTATTCACTGGCTCTAAATAGCTGTGTCATTTTTAAATGGGGCAGTGACCTGATTCTTTGTACCCTCAACGAATCCCCAACAATAAGAAAAAGAAGTGTACTTTAAAAAAAAATAAAAAAAATTAAATGGGGCAGTTTAGGACGCAGACTCTAGAGTCAGCAAACTAATTTGAAGTCCAGTTGGGCCTTTCTACTTTCCTGCACTTTTTCCTTGGATAATTCAGATTCCTCATTGGTAAAATGAGAATAATCAGACTTATTTCTCTATATTCTCATGAGAACTCAATGAGATGGGTGCATATTTTAGTTAGGGCAGGCTATGTTGCTTGAACAAAGGGACGCACATTTCAGTGGTTTAACGGACTAGACTATTACATACTATTCATATAAAACTCACTCACCTGAATTTAGGTCAGGTGGGCTCTTCACCCTGTGGTCATTGGGAGCTATGCTGCCCACAGGCAGAGAGAGAGAGAGAGAGAGAGAGAAATGAGAAGTATTCTGGGCAGGATCTTTTCAGCAGGGTTTCCGCAATGGGGAATCACATCCACTCATATTTCTGTAAAGAGATTCTTGCTGTTAATCACATGATTCTACCCACTTGCAGGAAATTCTGGGAAATACTATTTGTGTGTACAAAGAGTGGAAAGAGGACACTGCAGAGATGGCGGTTTTTGCCACATGCACATATAATGCTTAGCAGACCGCCTGGCCGAAATTGCATTCAATTATCCACTGCTGCTATCTCTCAAAGCCCTAATGGGTTTAAAACTCTAAGAAGTAATAGGAGAAATTATTTTAATTAAACCATAGATAACCAAATTGCTTGTAAACAGGACACTTTGAGCATTATGATAAGTTTTACTTGAGCCTAAGTACACACAAACTGAAGGTAAGATGATAATTATTTCCAGAATAATCATAAAGTTTTAACATGATGTAATCTCCCTCTCCGAGAAATGATGAAAACAGATATTAAAGTTTGAAATCACGAACAAACAAAAACTATCCTGACAAGGAAATTGTTATGACGAGTATAATTTCATTTTCCAAAGTTTTTGTAAGTTTCTGCTTAATAATATACAGGTAAGAAACAGCCTCGGAAAGACCTCACATCCACATACACTTTTGCCCCAAGTGATGCATTTCCGCAGTTCTGTTTTGACCCTGTCAGGCTGCAGATCTCTGCGACGGGATCACTCACCTACGTCCATTAGCTCTCTTGTTTATAATCTGATACAAGAGATGTAATTGTATCCAGGTAAATAGGTAAAGGAGTGAAGGGACATTCACTCATAGTATTTGGTAGCTAATATAGTAATAGTATAAACTTCATTATGTTCATTATAGTAATAGTATAAATACTTATTATGTTCAAGGATAAGTTATTCACTCATAGTATTTTTGTAGCTAATATAGTAATAGTATAAACATTCATTATGTTCAAGGATAAGTTACCAGGGAGGAAAAGAAAAATAAGAAAAAAAATCAATATAGAAAATTCTGATATAATATAAAAGAAGAGAAAAAAACAGCACTTGAGAGATAGAAATTTTCTGTAGCATGCCCTTAGAGATTCTCATGAAGTTAAACAAAATGTGGGCTTTATGAAGCTGAAGATAAAAGGTGGCTGGCAATATAGAATGCAAAAGGAAAATTTAGCTGTCACATCTGGGGAAGAACGTTAAGGAAAAAAGAATGCTTTAGTATAAGTGTAAATGGTATAAGTAGGACATGGAGAAAATGCAAAACAAACAAAAAAAAAATAGATATAAACTTCTGGTTCTAGCCACATAAGGACTTTGACCAGATGTGGGAAAGAGAAAAATAACATCATAAATATTTTTTTATAGCAACCTGGGCTTAATTTTCTGCACCATATCCTACAGGGCAGGGGCTTGAAGCTTTGATAACCTCATTTTACATTATTACCTTGTGCACATACACATACACGTACACCAAGACAAACTGCATGGCCCTCTGGTATTTTCTCTTCTGATTCACTTAAAATAATGCTGATTGAGACACATTAATTTGATTTTCTGTCCAACTAATGGGTCAGACCAATAGTTTGAAATACACTGATAAACACGTTTATGAATTTGCACCAGGAAAGAATGAACGTGGATTCCATTGACTCCACGTTTTAATTTGGCGGGGGGAGGGGGTGGAGAGTGGGGGGAAGCGGTTGGTGTGTTTTGTTTTTCTTTAATTCAAGTTTCCAGATGATCCTTCCTTGTGCACCTAATCTGTTTACTAAAAGGCTCATCCTTTTCTTTATGCTCTAAGAGGACTCCCCTGGGCAAGGCTTAATGGGAATTTACCTAGGAAATGTTATTAAGGAAGAGGGGGACTGAGAGTAAATTCCACATCAACTCAATTTATATGCTCACTGTGCTCCAGGGAGCTCAATGAATTGGGAAGACAAGACAAAGTGGTAGAAAAGAACACCTGCTGGGACTGGGCCGCAGGCAGCTCCCTCCTGTCCAACTGCTCCACCAAGAGTGAGCAACACAGGCTCCAGTCTCCAGTTATTCTAACAAACAGTTTCGTAGTACTGTAGACAGTGCCAGTAACCTCATTCATTACAATTTAAATTCCAAGATACTGTAAATACTGATCTTCAGGCATCAAAACTTCTTTTATTTTTTTTGGCCGGGGCTGGGTTTGAACCTGCCACCTCTGGTATATGGGGCCAGCGTCCTATTCCTTTGATCCACAGGCACCACCCCATGAAAACATTTCTAAAAACTAAATAGAATAAAATAAAAATATAGTACCACTTTGCAGCTTGCAACCATAATTAATTTTTTTTCATTTATTTAAATATATAATTGTCTAAATATGTATGTCTGTGTACTCGTGTAAGGTATAAAATATCTTGTGTGTAGTCTGTCACTGAGTAAAGACATTACAAACTGCTTTAGTTATTGATTCTCTAGTGCATTTAAAAGGAAGTAAAGAGGCTGAGATATTGACTGGTGTCTTAGTGTAGGGGTCACAGGACTTCCATTGGATTATGATTGAGACTAAAAAGTTCACTTTATAATTCAGAGACAACCTCTCCAAAAAAATTTTTATAATCATAACTTTTCAAAACAGTTGAATCAGATTTATTATAAAAATATTGAAACTATGTAGCACTTTCATAATAAGAACAAAAACACTGTGAATTTTAGATAATCAAAGAATTAAAATATAGAAGATTAATGAGAGAGATATAATACAGAACTGCAGTGGTAATTAGAATTACGCACTATATAATGATGTTTTGGTCAATAGTAGAGCACATATGATTGTGGTCTTATTAAGATTACAATAGAGGTGAAATGTTGCCATGACCTAGAGACTCCTAGCCATTGTAATACAACACATTACTCATCTGTTCACAGTAATGCTGGGGTAACAAACTTCTATTGTGCTGTCAGTTATATAAAAGTTTAAAATACAAAAATGAATAAATAAATAAATAAATACATTTTAAGAGGGTAAAATAGCTCATAGAACAAAGGCATGTATAAAACAATTTTTATACAGATGTACCATATATTTGTTTTAAGGAATATTGTGCAGCCTTAAAAAAAGATGGAGACTTTACTTCTTTTATGTTTACATGGATGGAGCTAGAACATATTCTTCTTAGTAAAGTATCCCAAGAATGGAAGAAAAAGTACCTAATGTACTCAGCTCTACTATGAAACTGATATATAATTACCCACACTTCCATATAAATGTTATAACCCAACTAAAGATGAAGGGGAAAGAGGAGGGGGAGGGAAGAGGAAGGAGGAGGATGGCTGGAGGGAGGGTAATTGGTCAGACCACACCTATGGTGCATTTTCCAAGGGTACATGTCAAATGTACTAAGTGTAGAGTACCAACATCTTAACACAAAAATTAAGAAAGTGCGGTGAAGGCAATGTTAACTAGTTTGCTGTGAGTACTGCAAATTGTATATAAAACCAGCACATCCCCC
>NW_003852545.1:3525054-3526821 GCF_000181295.1 Otolemur garnettii
AATTTTTTTTGGCCGGGGCTGGGTTTGAAACCACCACCTCCCGCTTATGGGGCCAGCACCCTACCCTTTTGAGCCACAGGCACCACCCCAAAACGTAAACTTTTATAAAGTTGAAAAGTTATGGTAAGCAAAGTTTAATTTATTATTTAAAAAACAACAAATGTTTTATAAATTTAGCATAGCAGAAGTGTATAGTGTGTATAAAACCTACACACACATACAGTAACATCTGGGCCATTGCTTAAACTCACCATTCTGATTCACTGACTCACCAAGAGCAAGTTCTACTCCTGCAAACCCCTTCATGGTGAGTGCCAGATAGAGCAGGTAGAGGTATACCTTTTAAAAAATCTTTTACACCATATTTTCACTGATTTTTTTCCATGGTTAGATAGATACACAGTTACTATTATGCTACACTTATCTATAATATTCAATACACTGAACAACTTCGTAGCTTAAGAACAAGAGGCACACAACCTAGGTGTGTAGTACCCTATACCATATTGGTTTGTGTAAATACATGCTGTGATGTTTGCACAAAAATGAAATTGCTCAATGACACATTTCTCAGAACGTCTACCTGTAGTTAAATAACACAGGACTGTGTTACTGTTTGATGAGCAGAACAAAGCAGAACAGAAACAATATTTTTTAAAACTTTTAAAATGTTAAGTGAAAAAAATTATATTTATTTCTCAGAAAGGTAAAATGAACTATTTGAAAGAACTTATAAGCCAAAAGAAGAGCTATACTAAGGAGTACCTACACAGTTTCTGATGTGTTCAGTCTTTCAATCATTTTTGTAAATAGTGCTGAGATGGGAAGAAAAATTGAGACAAGTAATAATTAGAGAAATGGAACTTAGCTATGTTTCCACTGAAAATAGAATCTAAAATTTAACGCATGCCCATTAAGTAATTAGGGAAAAAAGGTTATAGTATAGAAATAAAAATAATGCTCATACATAAAAAAATGGCAAACACTGGAAAGAGTTATGAATGGGCAAGGCAGACAGAAATGAAATGAATTATTTATTGCGCTTTGTATTAAGGAGATAATGTTTCCAATTGAAAAACCTTAATGCTGCTTACAGGAGAAATTTAAAGCTAATAGCTAAAATAGTTCAAAGTAAAGAGAAAAACCCGATGCTCAGGGCAGAAAGCAGGGGAGACAGCAATTCCTCCCCACCCTTCTGAGATTAAGGAAACTGCTTCCTGCAAAGAACCTTTCTGCCCCATGTGATTTAAGGGCTCTGTTTCATCTGATTCTTTTCCCAGGTCCAGATCCAGATTTTATAAATTCCCATTCATTGACTCATATGTGATTAACTGTACATTCAGCCCCACTGATGAATCTGGATAAAATACTCAGTAACTTGATTTACCTGGCATTTTCCAAGCATCTCCCCTTCCCAACAGATCTAGCATTTTTTACTTTAAGCAATCATTACAAAGCAGAGCAATTTCTTCTTAATGATCCCAAGAATCAGCTGACTTTACACCCAACTCATGCCACACCTCCCCATCCCCTTCTTTCTAATCCTTTTAGTCCTCTCTGCAAAAAGTGACACAATTCTGCTTAACCCTTGAGATACTTGTAGATCTTATATATGGAGATTTCTTTTGTAATGCCCCTTATCACAATCATTATTGCAAATAAAGTGTCCAGATTTGTTTTCATTTGCAAACATAGAATTTTTTTTATGATACATTTTTTTAAATGGTAAAGAACAAAAAGTAAGTTGATAAGAACACAATTTTAATA
>NW_003852545.1:3537771-3538847 GCF_000181295.1 Otolemur garnettii
TGGATAAAAGATTTAAACTTAAGACATGAAACTATAAAGATTCTTGGAGAGAGTGCAGGAGAAACATTTGAAGAAATTGGCCTGGGAGAATACTTTATGAGGAGCAGCCCCCCAGGAAATTGAAGCAACACCAAAAATGCATTATTGGGATCTGATCAAACTAAAAAGCTTCTGCACAGCCAAGAACACGGTGAGTAAAGCAAGTAGACAGCCCTCAGAATGGGAGAAGATATTTTCAGGTCATGCTTCTGACAAAAGTTTCATAATCAGAATCCACAGGGAACTCAAACTTATTAATAAGGAAAGAACAAGTAATCCCATTTCATTATGGGCAAGGGACTTGAACAGAAGCTTCTCTGAAGATGATAGGCATAAGACCTTCAGACACATGAAAAAATGCTCATCATCTTTAATTATCAGAAAAATGCAAATCAAAACCACTTTGAGATATCTTCTAACTTTCACATAACAAAATCCCAAAAGTACAGATGTTGACATGGATGTGGAGGAAAGGGAACACTTCTGCACTGCTGGTGGGAGTGCAAGCTAATACGTCCCTTTTTGGAAAGAAGTATGGACAATGCTCAGGGATCTAAAAGTAGACCTGCTGTTTGATCCTGCAATTCCTCTATGAGGTGTATATCCAAAAGACCAAAAATCACTTTATAACAAAGATATGTGTACCAGATTGTTCATTGCAGCTAAATTCATAATCACCAAGTCACGGAAGAAGCCCAAGTGTATGTATACCATGGAATATTATGCAGCCTTAAAAAAGGAGACTTTACCTTTTTTTCTTTTAGATGGATGGAGCTGGAACATATTCTCCTTAGTAAAGTATCTCAAGAATGGAAGAAAAAATACCCAGTGCATTCAGTACTATTATGAAACCAATTTACAATCACTCACACTTTCATATAAAGAATAGATCAAAACTATGGCCCAAGATGAAGGAGGGAGGTCGGGGGATGGCAGGGGAAAGGGGAGATCAGATTGAGGGAAGGTGAATGGTGGGATCACACCTATGATACATAATGCAAGGGTACATGTTGGATCTATTAGTGTAAAGTATAAAT
>NW_003852545.1:3539753-3590421 GCF_000181295.1 Otolemur garnettii
AATAATTTTTATTCTTTCACTATTTTAATAGCAAAATACATCAAATCATGATTAAAATTAAAATGTGCATTAAAGTGGAAAATATTTACTTATTCGTAAGTTTAAAAGGAGGTAAATATATGTATATGTTTATACATTATATTTTATTTAATATGTTACATATTTCCGTAATAGATAATAGATTCTATAATCTATAACCTATTCTATATGTCTTACCTATTCCTCACAACATCTTGGATATCACATAATATATTACTTTAATTTATTAATGTTATATTAATATCCATATACTGTAATACAAAATATATGATGTGCAGGGTGTCCATAAACTTTATATGCCAAGGTGCACATAAAGTTTCTGTGGAATTTAAAATAGTTTATTGTAGTAAATTCCACACAAACTTTATGGACACCTTGTTTATATATGTATAATGCATCACTTTTTATAATTTATTATATTTTATTTAACTTCTGCTATGGATTGAATATTTATTTTTCTCCCAAAATTCTTTTGCTGACCACTATATTGTATTTGAAGATGCACCTTAACAGAAATGCAGTTAAATTATGTTAAAAGTTTAAGATACTCAGCTTTGGTTAGCAGAAGGCAGTGCTAAACTTCATCCAGCGACTGGGTGATATTATTAAGCACTCAGACTATTTCCACCCTCCCTGTCTGCTGTCCCAAGAAGACTCTGATGGCCATTGCATTTTCTGTGATCAAGTTCTTACTTGAAGACAGATAGATATCACCCAAAAAGAGGAAGAATGCAGGTAGAAAGAAAAATTGTCTGTTATGGTGTTAAATTAAATAATCAGGAGGCCATTAGGCTGAGGATATCTCTGTAATTTGAGTTTCTACATTAAAAAACACCACCTAATTCAGTAAACAAATCTTAACCTAATTTAGGAGTGGATTTTTTGTAACAGGTCAGTTTTAGCCAATCACAAATAGCAGAATTTCAGCCAATCACATTCAGATCAGGTCTAAATAAGGCAAATGCTTCATCATACCCTGTCTATATAAAGCAGCCACCCAGCTGTAGCCAATCAGATGACCTGCCTACATTGTTTCCATTTCAGCCTATAAAGCCTATAAAAATTTGCTACTGCCATTGCTGGGTGAGCTCTGAACATTTTCTGGTTCTAAGCATGGCCAGTCCAATTGATGAATTATTCTTTGCTCAAATAAACTCTGTTGAATGCAATTTTTCTAAAGTCTTTTTTTTCTTTTTATAGTATCCATAAATTAAGTCACATCCTTATCTATAATAAGGCAACTATTGGCACTGGAGAACGGAATTCCACAGATTGACTAATGATTATTTATACCTTAGTCTTGGCCCACAGCCAAACATGATAGTCTATATTGATAAAGAACAAAATCAGAGATCAGCCTACATCATTATTTGAAGTATAATCTAATATCATATAGCATTATTGAATCTTATTTCCTGTCGAGATAGTTGGCAACAAAATCATATTAGCACTTGAATAAACATGACATAAACTTAAAGTTAGGTGAGGTCAAAACCAAGGGAGGATGTTCACGTTATTGCACAATCAAAGTCTGGTGAGAATGTTCCAGATATGTTAGCTTCTCTGTCTACTGTCTGACCAGTTGACGGACAACCTATCTTGGCCATGGTCCAGATTCTCCCTTTTGGGATCGAGTCCCAATCTCCAGGCATGAGTATTTGTTTAAGAGAGTAATTATGTGACATCATTTTTTCATGATTTCTCTGTGATTTCCTCATTTCCAAATTATTAAAGAACTACAGCACGTTCTTACTACCATGTCTGAGTAAAAGAAATAAAGACATTCCTATTGGCATGAGGTTATCTCTCTAGAACAATAACATTGCTTCCTTGAGGTTTGGTTTTGTTAGTGTAATTTGTCACCCCCGACATTCATAACAGTTCTTTATAAAGTTCTTTAAATTTTGGAAATCAGAGACAGGTGGCTGAGGCCCAGCCACTGACTATGTGGTAGGGAAAATGATGATCCTTCAAAGGTGTCCGCATCCTAACATCCCAAATGTGTGGATGTGTTACCTCTGTGGCAAGGGGGGATAAGGTAGTGGATAGAATAAAGGCTGATAAATCAATTGACTATAAAATGGATGACGCGGCCGGGCTCCATGTAATTGGAACGGTCCCTTAATTTGGGAGAGGGAGACTGAAAAGAACCTGAAAGTGAGGTGGTAAGAGAAGTTCTCAACCCACTTTCACTGGCATTGATGAAGGGAGAAAGAGTCCAGGAGCCAAAAAATGGGAGCCGTCTAGTGAAGCTGCAAAATGCAAGGCTTTCCAAAGCTTCCAGAACAGAATGTAGACCTGCCTACAGCTTGATTTTATCCCTGTGAGACATTCGACCCCCAGAACAGTAAAATAATGAATTTGTGTAGCCTGATGTCACTATGTTTAGAGGTGGTTTTTTACAGCAGCAATAGAAAACTAAGACAGAGGGCTTGAAGCAATTGGGTTTGGGATGGGTCCCACAAGAGGGCAAGGGATTAAGAATGCCCCCAAATCCAGGAAGATCACAGATTGTCTGGAGAATAGAAGTCGAGACTTAAGCCAACATTATATCATACAAATCATAGACGACTGGTCACCCTTAACATAACTTTCACACTTAGATGTAGTTGGAAAAGAAGATTCTGCTTCTACTGCTATCAAGACTGTTGCTATTGTTACCGCTGGCACACTGCTTGACTGTAGACACTCAGATACGCGTTTCACCCAATGCACGTCACCCTCTAAACCCAGTCTCCACACTGTAATCGCTGTTTGGCTGTGTATTTTATGAAGACCACAGCTCAGCTCATCTACTAAAGCTGTGGTCCTTAAACCGGAGTGCGCTAAAAACAGAGTGCATGTCCCAGGGATAAGCGAAGCCATATCATCTTTACAAATAACATCATAAACTATCATGGAGCATATGTGTATTTTCTTTGTTTTCTTTCTAATTTTCACATTACAGTTGGGTGAGCAAAACTATAAAACCCAGCTTTTCCATTTTGGCTAGTCTTATGTCTTATCCTCCCCCCCCCCCAACCAATACACGGATATTTACATGTAATCAGCTACAGACTGATTACTTTTATATTCTCCAAGAGTCACATGGGATCACTCATGTCAGTGCTGTAGTCTTGATTCAGCTGGAATGAAGTACAAAGTATTATCCTATTTCGCTGGTTGCCATAGTTAATTCTAGTTCCTATCCCCAATCCCAAATGAAGTGACATTTTTTAAAAATTAATTTATTGAGTCAGGTTCATTGAGGGTACAAAGCATTAGGGTACACTCTTTGCATTTGTTAGGTAAATTCCCTCTTATAATTGTGTCCCACCCCCAAGAGGTGTGCCATACACCATGCCTCCTATCCCCTGCACTTCCCCGTCTCTCCGCTATTCCCTCCGCCTTGAATTGATTTGAGTTTTTCTCTTATGTGGTCATGTATTTGATCATTTACTGGCTTCATATTAAAATTGAATACATTGGATTCTTGCTTCTCCATTCTTGTGATACGAAGAAATTGCTCCAATCTATCCAGGTTAATACAAAAGATGTAAAGTCCCCATCTTTGGTATATGTACACCAATGAAATGATCTTAAAAACAAGAGACTCGCATTATTTAATTTTTTTTATTTTATGATTTTACAAACCATCGTTGCTACCTCCATGCTCACACACATGCACACACGCAGTCCACAAATAAATTTTAAACTCTTTGGTGATTGAGCTCTGTCAAACTTCCTATTAAAAAATAACCGAATATTCAATATTTGATGCATTTATTTAAAAAGAAGTTCTTGGTTGTATAATTTATTTTCTTTGTACTTTTAAAGGTGGACCATTCTTGGAATTATATTTAAAACTGAGATCTAAGGTGAAAAATTAAAAGAGAAAGTTTAAGAAAATGGAATGCAGCATCAATTTACTTCAAATGAATGAGAGCAATTCACAGCCTTTTTAAATCATTGAGGGCAGCAAAAGGCATGCTGTGTCTCAAACACATGTATCTCTAAGCCCTATGTTAAGTACAGTTAGTACATTTGTAGAAGCAGTGGCCAATTTAAAGACAATAACTTAGGTACTTAATGATCCTATGTACTTCATTATCAAGAAGATGCTGATCAATTTAAAGCAACAGAAGCAATAGTTTACACCTTCTGAGACTGGTTGTCAAGACATCTGTCCCTTTTATCCTACCCCTCTTGGAAACTTGCCCTGAGATGATCATATCTAGAAGCTTAGTGGAAAGAGATCATCTTTAGAAGGCACATGAAGGAGAAGCAGGTTGACCCAGGTGAGACCCTTCAGAGCCGCCACATGACAGCAAGCCCTGGTTTCCAGATACATGAGTGAGTCCGTCTTAGATTACTGAATCCCTGCAGAACTGTCAAATCCATGGATGGGGGAATGACTAGGGGCAAAACCCAGCAAAAACCCTTCCTTGCTGAGCCAAACTCAAGCTAATCCTCTGAATCCCGATCAAAAATGGTTACAGTTTTAAATTTTTATGTTTGGAGTTTGTTTTGTTACACAATAGATAAGTGATACAACATATTCATTTGTTAGTATGCATTAAAGCCTGAAGTCTCCTTATGAAACATTAAAGACCTTATGAGAACTCACTAAAATTAATCAACTGGCATCATTAACATTCAGCCTGAAATCTCTTCAGTCCAGATCCCCATGTTTGTTAGAAGAAATGTCTGTCTTCCAATTTACTATAGTTTTGCCAAGTTTTATCACAACTACGCAATAGAATTCTCCTGTTCTCCAGCTTCTGTTGGCATTTTTCTGACCATTTTTTCAAGTGCTGTGTCCCTATCTCCCTTGCGATTTTCCCAACCTGTTCTCAACATTGTGCTTCAAAGCCAATGGCACTTGGTTTGAAGTTTTTCTTATGGGACTATTCTATGTCTAAGTATTGATTTATGTATCTGTTATATATTAATGCTTAGTAAACCATCCATATCAGTGAGTTACAACTAATTTATGTGATTGCTCAGTGCCTGTAGCACAGTGGTTATGGCGCCAACCATATGCACGGAGGCTGGTGGGTTTGAACCCAGCCTAGGACAGCTAAACAATGACAATTGCAACAACAACAACAAAAAAATAGCCAGGCGTTGTGGTGGGCACTGTGGTCCCAGCTGCTTGGGAGGCTGAGGCAAGAGAATTGCTTAAGCCTGAGAGTTTGAGGTTGCTGTGAGCTGTGATGCCATGACATTATCCTTAGGGTGACATAGTGAGACTCAGTCTCAAAAACAAACAAACAAAAAGTAATTTGTGTGAGTAATTTTGGCTGCACTCAGCTGCACAGCTCTTTTGCTGGTTTTGCTTATATTCTCAGACATGGAGGTAATCATCTGTTCTTGACTGGGGCAGGGATAGCTTTAGTCACATAACCGGCAGTGTCAGTCGGGGGACTTTGCTGGAAAAGTCAGACGGCTTTCATGCTCCACTAGGCTAGACCAGACTTTTTAACATAATACTCTCGGGGCTGCATTCTGGAAGGATAAAAGCAGAAATTGGATGCAACTTGAGCTGGCTCGTTCTGCCATAACCTATTAATCAAAGCTCATCATAAGACCAGACCAGATTTAAAGATGATATAGTGGTTTAAATAAATGCTTCTCAGAATATATATCCACATCCTAATACCCAGACCCTAGGGATGTTACCTTATTTGGAGAAAAATATCCTTGCAGATGCAATTAAATCTTATGCAAGACATCCTGAACATGCCAGGCAAACCCCAAGTCCAAGGGTAAGTGCCTTTATAACAGACAGAAGAGGAGACTCAGAGAAAGGAGAATCCCATTTGAAGACAGAGGAAGAAATTAAAGTCAAACAGCCACAGTAATACTGACAGTTATCAGAAACTGCACGAGGCAAGGGAAGATTCTCTTCAAAAGTCTTCAGTGGAAGTACAGCCCTGCTAATACCCTGATTTCAGACTTCTGCCCTCCGCAACTGTGAGAGAAAACATTTTTGGTTATTTTAAGTCACCAAATTTATAGTAATTTTTTACTGTAGCTGCAGAATGTAGTCTCCACTCCCTGATGGGAGGTGTAAGTAGCAAAGTCACTTTGCAAACGGTTATAACTATGGAGTGGGAAGATTATTGTACACACATTTGAAAACAATTTACCCCACATATGAAATCACGGCTCTTGCAGTAAGATTTTCAAGTTGTTTATGTTAACAATGAAAAGTTGAACAAATATAAGAATTCTGTTCCATTAAAATGAGAGATAGTCTTGCTCAGAAACAGTACGTGTATACGTTCAATTCAATATGCAAATTTCTTAAACACTCAAATGTTCATATTTATTAATTTTGTAATCCTCTAGGAACAGCTTAATAGAAGAAAATTTGGTTAATGTTTTTGTTTTTCTGAACTAATCAATTTTTCTTAAAAAGGCAGCACAACTAAAAATGATGACCTTACTTTTAAAAATTAATAATGCATTTAAATGACTTGAAAAGATATACTGGACCTACTAATTAAAAGATAATTCCTAACCTCAGAGTTGCTATTTATAGTTATCTGTTTGTTTATATCTGTATTGATAGCCACCGAAGAACAGTTAATTTGCAAATTGCTTTATGGAAAATAGAATGTCGAACACATTTTAATTAAGGTGTGTAAAATTTCTGATCAAGTGAAACTACTGTTCAGAAATAATAAAAAATGCTGGAACTCTGCCCATAAGGACCCAAATCTATGGGGATCCAAACAGTCGGGGTGGCATCTCTAAACAAATTTATGGTAAACCCAGATTATTAAATGAGTTCATCCCCAAGGATGTCTCAAAGATAGTGCTTCTTAATTACCTCGGGGTAGTTTGTGGAACGATTAAATACAAATTTTGCTCAGAGAAAAACTAGAGGTGGTTTTAATACTCATGTTTGAAATGAGTTTACAGTAAAGTGGAGCAAAGCTGCCCTGTGGTGCCCTTTTGAACCTAGAGAGAAATTCTTGTTACTAATTTTGTTTTTTCCTCATAAACTGAAAAATGAAATGAGGAGACTGGAATAACTTTGAATCGTGATTCGTTTGCCTTAATGAGCAATACTTTCCACGTCGGGTAGCTTTGTTTGCATTTTTCCAGGTTTAGCACTCCTGAAGGGTAACTTCAAGTCAACACTGTAAATGTGTACGTGACAGATGAGAGAAACATTGCAAATGGAGCGAAGGATAAAACTTGGATGAGGAGAGATGTATGTAGAGACTACGATTTGATCGTGACTTTTAAATCTTTTACTTGGGCTTTAAGTTACAGCTTTAATAGCACCACTGGTTGTTTTTGTTCATTGAAAAAATATTTTAGTAATTAATACCTGAGGCACTCACAAAGACTGACCTGTGCATCAGAGACCCTCCTGGTCCTGTACTGCAAATACATTTTGCTTTTCTGTTTTCTACTCCCAACCACTCCCAAATGAAATTTATTTTATGTATTTATTTATTTTTTATTGTTGGGGATTCATTGAAGGCACAGAGAACCAGGTTACATTGATTGCTTGTGTTAGATAAAGACCTTCTTATATAATGTTCTGCCCCCAAAAGGTGAACCACCCTACGTGACCCCCCAACGTCTCCCTCCTTCCTTCTCTCTGCTCTCCCCATCCCCCAACCTCGACAGTGTACTTGGTCATTAATTGTCCTCATATCAGAATTGAGTACATAGGGTTCTTCTCCATTCTTGTGATGCCTTGCTAATAATAATGTTTTCCACTTCCATCCAGGTTAATACAAAAGATGTAAAGTCTCTATCTTTTTTAGTGTCTGAATAGTATTCCATGATATACTACAGCTTGTTAATCCATTCCTGGGCTGTGGGCATTTAGGCTGTTTCCACATTTTGGTGATTGTAAATTGAGCTGCAATAAACAGTCTAGTGCAAATGTTCTTATGGCCAAAGGATTTTTTTTTCCTTCTGGGTAGATGCCCAATAGTGGGATTGCAGGATCAAATGGGAGGTCTAGTTTCAGTTCTTTGAGGGTTCTCCATACCTCCTTCCAAAAAGGTTGTATTAGTTTGCAGTCCTACCAGAGCACTTCTCTCAGATAGATATTGAACCCTGGACCAACTCAACTCTAACAGAGCCTCTCCAAGGCACCTTATCATAAAATTTCAATTTATGTTTCATTTTTCTATTTTTTGGTCTGTTTCTTAGGCAACACACCTTAGGAATTACCTGATCATATTGAATTGAGAGAAAATATTGTTACTTATAGTTATGTATTAATGTAAGGCTATGTTTTTAACATATGAAAACATAGCAATGAAAAGAACTTGCTAGAATGATATTACCTATTATTTCTTCTTAGTTGGCACATTAAACATAACAGCCAATCTTTCATTTACTATCAAGGCAGATGGAAAACATTCCACCCTTTGCTGATGACTCAAAACATTGTACTGCATATTAAAACAAACATCACGTTTTTCAGGAAACAGTTTACACAGAACCACTCAGCCTGGACAGTATGAATTCATGTTACATCTCCAGACTCCCAAGGCTTGAGTTATTAACCTCTAAGCTACTTAGGTTTGAGAAGTTGGAGGCAAACTATTCCAAGTTGTATTTGTCTACACAGCTATATTGCTCTCATTACACGTTGTTTAGGGGCAAACTCTGGCCTTACGTAGTCTATGAACAGTCTTCCCTGAGATTCTTTAGAATGTTTTATTTATTTACATCAGCCCCATACATTGGAGGAGAGGCATATTGCTTGAACATGATTACAGAAGAAAGTATGTCATTTCTGAAAATCACAGAGCCTCTTCTCTAAGTTCTTTTATATCTGAAGTTCATCTCGATAACTCTTTCAGTGCTGCCCATATCTATTAGGTCATTAAATAGGAAATGTCCACTTAGGAATCAAAAGTTTATTTTATCTCAAAAAAATAACCAAAACAACCAATCAAAGTGTGTACCCAAACTCTCCACATAGCTTTGCCATCTAAACGGTGGCCTGTTTATGGCAGCAGCAAAGAACCCTGGGGAGTGAGTGGCAATGAAACTGTGAAAGGCATTTTCCACAGTTTCTTGAGAATTGAATATTTTTCCTTGAAAGAAGTGGTTTAAAGTCTGAAGAAAGTGGGAGTCAGTTGGTGCAAGGTCCTACAATTATGGTGCAGGACAGAAAGGTTCGAGTCCGGACTCTAGTTCTGAGCACCGTTGTTTATGTGACATGTGGCTAGGGGTTGTCTTGCAAGAGGACAGGCCTGTCTCTGTAGACCAATCTAGGCTGCTTAATCACAACCATCCTCATCATTTCATCCAGCTGATTGCAGTAGACATCCCCGTAATCGACTGACCCGACTTCATGAAGCTGCAGTGGATGATACTGGTGCTGCACCACCAAACAGACGCCGGGAGCTTTTTTTGATGACTATTAGATTTTGGGCTGTTTTGGAACTTTGTGTTAATCCAACCATTATGTAGCATACTTGCCACTGTAACAAAGAATCCATTCTTCATCTCATGTAGAAATACCTGGTAGAAACTATTGGCCTTTATTTGTGACAGCAAGAAAGGCAAGCTGCTGGGGCTTGCTCTCCATTCAGCTTCTTACCTCGCCAATGTTTCAAATGGTCAAACCATCCACTTACTGTGTGCTCCTTCCCAAACACTTTGAGTTGTCTGCATTGCTCTGGTGGCATGGCAGAACTCATATTTTTTTAAAAATATGAATTTTTCATTTATTCACATTTTTTGAAATATTTGTTCTGAAAATGTTTCTTAAAGATAATGATGAGCCAAAACATGCATTTACAAGTTTGTACCTTCACAATAAAAATAAAACAAGAAGTGTTAAAGTGAAATGTCAGAGGTACCAACTGTCAGACTGAGTACAGGCCATCCCCAAGTTGCAAACATCCAACTTATTTACAACTTGCACTTAGAAAGGAGGTTATTTAAGGCAATTCCCAAGTTACTAGCACCTGACTGATGTTCGGCTCACACTTATGAATGGAGGCTATTACAGGTAATAGGTAAATGTACTGGTTTTAACTAATATATAAATTCAATTTAAGAAAAAACCTACACAATCCATCTCGATCATTACCCAGGGACTGTCAGTATTTAAGGAAATCAAACATTTCATTCTTAATAACCTAATATATATGTATATATATGTAAACACAATAAGGTTAACCATTATCCATCCGAGCACATCAAATCTAGCCATAAATACAAAATATCAACTTCTTTTTCTTAATTCCTCTTCCTTTCCACGTACTCCTCTTTCAGATAACATCTGCAGATCAAAGTTAACTAACAGATAAAGTTGATTCTTGTCTTAGGTCTTCATCTGTGGTGGTAGCAGAATACCACAAACTGAAAAGTGTATAGTTATAAATGATTAATTTGGCTTATACTTCTGCCAGATGGGAAAGGCCAAATTTCCCACTTTATCAGAACCCCAGTCCCTCAGTCACTAACCCGCTTTTGTGATAAGGGCCCTGATCCAGTCAGGAGTGTAAAGGCTTCATGAACTAATCACCCACGGAAGCCTCGCTTGCCAATGCTGTTACATGGGCGTTAATTTTAACCTGAGTGTGGAGGGTATATTCAAACCATAGCATGTGTTATAGGAAGCTCACTGATGATAGTTTAAGCTCTAATCCGTCTTCAGATTTCATGTGAGAAATATAATTCACCCATTCCAATTACTGCTCAAGTGTTTCTGCTTTCCCTTAAACTCCTTGGATTTGAAGCTTAACTTTTATCAGTTAACTTAATGGCCTCATTAAACTTTCATTAACTTCCAGAAGGACACCTTCATATCCTTTATGCAGTTTATGACTTTGCCTAGATTATAAGTATGGCTAATGTGTTCATGCCTTCAAAAGCTCATAAAGAGACACTTTAAGATAAAGGCTAAGTCTGTCCTTCATTTACATTAAATTGTTCATAGGTAGATTGAAAGAATTATATCTGCTGCATTTTGGATAAATGAAACCACCACATCACCTTATATCAGCTTATTTTTTCTCATCCATTATTATAGGCAACATTGTGATTTTATACATATAAGGAGGAAAGAGTCAGTTGAAAATGTAGAAACTATTTTTCTTGAAGAGATAATCAATTCCTGTTGGCATTGCTAAAAATTGTCAAAATGCGTTTCTTAATTCAACAAATAATAGTGAAAGATTATGTGACTTTCAGAAAAATGCATATTCTTAAGAATGCTGCCTAATCTAAGATGTGTGGATCTCAACTGCCATCTTCTAAAAGTGTACCGCAACCCCTCCCCCCCAAAAAAAACTAGGGAAACTGGTATTGACAGTTAAATTTCAAAGTATTAAGGCTGTTATCTTGTCAACATTTTACCTCTGTGACTTGTTTCACATTCTCGAGATAAAGTATCTCTCCTTATCAATTTCTCCAGTTGTTTGAAGAATCCCCAGGCCAAAGATGTAAAACTCAATGTTGTCTAATATGGTTTTGACATTTTGTGCACTGGTACATCCATGGTATGCACAATATTTAAGGTAGGTTGATAAAATAAAGACTGTTACATGATTATTATTGGGTTTTTTTCCATGAGCTCTGAACTCACTGTTCAAATAATTAGTGTTTATCCACTTTTGTATAATTGACCTGTTTGCAATGCAGGATCCCTTGACTCTTATGTATATTTAATGTCCCATACATTTCATATATTTGCTTCAAGGTTCACATGATACAAGCACCAATTCCTGACAATAGACATAGCTACACAATTTTCTAAAAAATCCCATCATATTAGTAAAACTCAAAGGAACTTTTGGCACCGTGACATGAAGGATACATCACATGAGCTTTCAGTAGGTCCTTAGCGTCAAGGCTTATTTAATGAGCAGCTGTAAAATAAAAGAATCACATGATTTTATTTTGCTTGTATTTTTTAAAATTCTGCACTCCTACTAATTAACATACCCTTCACCTCATTTACCTAATTATGGTGTTAAGACATTTGTGTTCTATGCCTGATAGGTCCAACTTGTACTTGCAATATGCTTCATAGGTGTGGCCCCCCTACTAACCCTCCCTCTATAAACCCACCCTGCTCCCTTCCCCTCCCACTCCTTTCCCTCCTTCATCCTAGGCTATAGCTGTGATTCATCTTTCTCATGAAAGTATGAGTGATTATAAATTGGTTTCATAGTAGTACTGAGTACATTGGATATTTTTTTCCATTCCTGAGAAATATCTTCATGATCTAGGTACAAATGACTTAATAAAAAAAAAAACAAAACTGAGGAAAAAAAATTCTGTGCTCTCCAAATCTGTACGTTTATTCATTCATTCAACAAATATTTATTGTGTACCTACCCCATGTCAAGCACTCTTACAGGGTAAGAGACATACAGTAAAACAAGTCATAATCCCTGTTCTAATGGATTTTATACTCATAGATGTTGGGAGAGGGGCATATGCGATAGAAAAACTGTGAATAACTTGATGTTTCAGTTGTTGATGTACAATGAGTCTCCTAAGGGAGATAGAGGTACCCGAGTGCGTGTTGCTAATTGATATGGGATGTCAGGGGAAGGAGGCCTCTCTGATAAGGTGACATTTTAGTAGAGATCTGAAGGAAGTGAGAGAATGAGTCTGGCAGATAATCCCGTCAGAAGTATTCCTGGCAGAGCTGGGACAGTGATGCACAAAGCAAGAAACAGGATCTTGCTTATCATAGTCAAGTGATAAGAGGAAAGCGTGCCCAGTTTTTTTTTTTTATCACCAATGTTTGAATTTTTGATAATTATTTCCATTTAAGGACATTTCAAGATTCTCAACATAGGCAAACTGGTATTATAGTTAAATTTCAATGTATTAAGTCTGTTATCTTGTCAACATTCTACCTCTGTGGCTTGTTTCACATTCTAGAGATAAAGTATCTCCCCTTATCAATTTTTCTAGGTTTTTCCAATATTATAAGGGAAGAAATTGAAATCCAAAGATTTTTTTTTTATATTTTTGAACTCCAAAGATTTTAAAGGGTCTCATTCAGTTCTCATAGCTGCTCAGTAGACAAGCTACAAAGCACTGTTTCAGAATCTCCTAATTCCTCCATGATTTCTCCCATTATTTTATATTTTGTATTACAGTTCAATGAAACTGGGCCTTGACTATTCTCTGAAATGCATCTTTTTCAAAGGAAAAAATTGAGAATCTAGAAACGAAAGCTGGAACAAAACCTGAATTTGAAAGGGCATGCCAAGAACTGACCATCATGACCATCTGTTGAAATCTTCACGTTTTGGCCAGGAGATATATATTTGCAGAAGCTTATAAGGCACTTGAACTTAAAAATTATTTTTCTCCTCAGAAAGAGCATAATCTTTAGTCTTAGATTAAAAAATATTGTCCACTGTCACTCAACAGTTGATTGACATGAAATTTTAAAACTATTTGAGTTTAAATTTGCAGGACCTATCAGAATGTCTATTTATCATCCTTAGAACAAAGAGTGTGTCATCTTCCCATAAATCATTCACTCCTTTTACAGCGTGAACCAAGAATACATTTGCATTCTCTCCACCTATGAAAGTTTTGTTTGGTTTTGTTGTTGTTGTTATTGCCTGAGACATCACTCACGGTGCCTCCCTGCCAATCATTCCCTGTCTCCTTCCTATCAGTCTCATATAGGTCAGGGGACCCTTAAAGCTTCTCTTGAAATATGCTCTTTTGTACTGTCAGTTATGTTTAAATAAATATGTGTCCTAGGATCTCAAAATAAAACAAAACAATAAACTATTTTGAGTTATATATATTTCTAACATCTATATTTTATAAACACCCATAAATATATATGCACATAAAAAACATGATTTAAATCAAAATTATTAATTATATAAAACTATAGTTTGTAGAGACTCTCCAATTCCAGAATCTAATAATTTTATTTTAGTGTCAATTTTAAACTAAATGCCTACTAAATTTCTTTAGAAACTTGGGGGTGGGGTAAGAAATTTCAAAGTATAGATTTTATTCAATTTTAAATATTACACAATATTCCACAATAGGGAATGAGATTAAATATATGTGATGAGCATACATAGTCATTCTACTAAAGAAGAAACTTGGGATGTAGCAAGAACATTTTTTTTTTCATAGTAGAATCAGAATTGTCCTTTTAAAACTCTCTGAATAATTCCCTTTATTAGTGAGCTAAGCATTAATAGATATTTTACCACTTGGACCCTTAGCCTCCCTAATTATGTCTCAAGGGTCTAATAATATGGCAATCAAAGGGAAGCCAGTTTGTGCTTAAACTAAAAATTCTATAAAGCACAGGAATTTTATATTACTTTATACATCGAAGGCATACCAACCAAGTTTTTAATCTTAGACTTAAGAAAAAAGTGAGTCATGTAACTTAACCAAGGTTTGTTGATGTGGTTGTTGTGGTTGTTGTTTTTACCAAAACAAGACTTCTGATAGCATATTCAAATGTGGAGGTGATAATTCAAAACACAAGTAAACTCAAAGCAATGCAGAACAAAATTGCATCCATGCGATCAGGCCTTCTGATAAGCAGTGAGTCATAGAAAGAAACTAAGTTGCCTTTCATTGCAAAGCCTCCTCTTCACCTAAGCAACTCAGTACATGGAAATTAACTGGAAACTCAAGTTTCTAGGTAAGCAAAAAATTTTTGATCTTAAGTATAAATTCAGAAGGCACATACCCAAGGAGAAAAACTAGGTTTAATGTTGCCCAAGGTGTATCACACGAAGGGTATCGAGAAACAGCGAAGAATCTGTTTTGCAGGATAATTTTTTGTAGCTTAGAAGACTGAGTCTGAGGGAAATGTGACACTGTTGCTATCTCCTGCTGCGATCGTGGTCCTGATCCAGAAAGCACCAGGCAGCTGATGTGCTTTATTTTAGGATAATTTGGTTATTAATTGCTGCTCTTAGTAACATCTTTCATGAATCCAGTTTGGAAATAAAAGATCCTGCTGTCATTTTCTCTAATATTTGTTTTTGCTATTGTAGGTGAGTCTAAATCAAGAGCAAGAAGGCAGGCAGGTACTGTTTGAACAATAATAGCTTGTTTAGTTCTATCATAAAGTATATGTGCATTTGTTAAAGATCATCGATGGCTAATTCACTCTGAAAAAGTGTAAGTGGAGACCAAAGTCACCAGAACTTTACTTACAGTCATGCTGGCATTAGTATCAACTTGTTATATTTCACCCATGAGTTTATACGGGTGGATTCTCTGTTGGATTCCCACCCGAGTGTAGCGTAAGACTGCATATTGAAAAAACACAAGCCCAGGCCCTGAAACATTTAAATGTGATAAAAATCAATTTTACCTAGGTTATTCCCAGCTGAATGCCACTTCTGATGTACATCAGCTTCAAAAGAAATTAAAAGATAAGTAACATGATTACAATCAGATTAGCTTGTCTAGGCAGGCAAACGAGATTGCCAGAGTTGTCTGAGTGAAGATAGTTCCTAGTGAGACCAGTTTACATCACATTAAACAAAAATGAGTTTCCAGTCTGTGTGCTAAGTAACAGAATAGGTAGATGGAGAACTCTGTGACTGATCCTGAGTCAGGGAAACACTGTTATGTTGTGGTTATTTGAGAATTACTTCCTGTTAGAATAGTTTAAGAAAAAAGGAATCATTCCCTATGACTGATTTGTTGCTCAAACTTTAAAAAGTATTTTTTATTTCTTTTAATAGAATTTATGAAAGTTGAGAGGTAAATTTAAGAGTGGGGAAAAATCTTGGCTCCCAAATTGTTCTCCGTTGTAAAACAGGATAATGAAAAATTCTCAGAGGGCAGCTCATGACAGGGGTCACCTCTAACCAGAAAAGAGGGACATATATTAATAAATACTAAATAGACAATAAACAAGAAATGTAGGCTCAGTATCAATTGATATGATATCCATACTAGAGGAAAAAAGTTCCTATCTCCATTTTCCTTTCCTATATAACACTTGTTATTTTTTAGCCCGGGGGTGTGGGTGGGGAATTAAAGGAAAAAGAAAAAAGAAGAAAGAGTAAAACTCTACAGGGTAAGTAGAAAATAATTAGACAATATTTATTTAAGCAAGTGTGACAATGTGACCCTAAACTATATTCTTTTAGTCTGTTATTATTTTTGTATTAAAAAATAAATAAGTAATTAAAATATTCTAAGTGCCTCAATCAGTGGACAATTCCATGAGTAAGAATGCTCCAGCAGCAAGTTTTAACAATAAAAATAAATAAATAAAACCAAAGAAATTGGAGGATCTATTGGATTTAGAAATAAAGGATAAAACAGGTGAGAAAACAGCTATGTGACAAAGAAATAACCAAATCTCAAAATGTTTCAATCTTATGTACCCATTCTCCCAATCACAAGATTTTTTTAATTTTTTTTTTTTTTTTGGCCAGGGCTGGATTTGAACCCACCACCTCCAGCATATGAGGCTGGCGCCCTACTCCTTTGAGCCACAGGCACCACCCTATTGTTTTGGTTTTTTTAACATAATGTGATTGCAGAGTTCTTGTACTTCAAGATTTCTTTACATTACAGGAAGACCCAGTGAAATGTATTTCTGACTGAAGAAACAGTGACAGAACAGTGTGATGACAAAACATTACCAAACATCCATTTAGAATTAGTGATATTTGTTAAGATTGGCAATATGCACAAAAGTGAAGAAAAACATGTAGGTGAAGTGTATGTCTCTGGTTTAATTTGACCTTTTTAAAGAAAATGTAACTACATACTTTCTTCAGAAAAACTACTGAAGAAAAAAGAAAGGCACAAGAATTATTATCAGATACAAAATTTGTGAAATATTGAAAATGGACTTCTTAAAAATATAAAATGAAAGCTTATTGCCTTAATTTCAGAAAATTACAATTGTATATATTGTATTACCTAAATAATGAATTGCAACATGCAACAATTTAAAAAAGGTTTTAGATCTCCGGTTGAGATCCCTTTTTCTTGAAACTGAACTTGAATATTAACAGAGGTTAAGTGAAGAGTTCAGTTAAGTGCTCATCAGAGAGAAGTGGAATGACATTGTGACCAACCCTCTGTTCCTCCTGCATATGCCTTGGCAAATATTGACATCCATCATTGGTTACTCCTTTTGTGATCTAGATATTTAATTTCAAGTAGTTATTTTCAGAAATCAATACTTGGCTCACATTTCAGTAAATGCCTTTACATGAGACTCTTTCTAGAGCTAAATTAATTCAATTTCTATTTAAAGTTATATTTAT
Organism: Otolemur garnettii; assembly: GCF_000181295.1. Lineage (NCBI taxonomy): Eukaryota > Metazoa > Chordata > Mammalia > Primates > Galagidae > Otolemur > Otolemur garnettii. Next base: position 3,557,021 of record NW_003852545.1, read on the forward strand.
GAGCAGTTTGGAAGTGAGACAAGCTTCTTGTAATGTTATCAGCTCAGAAACATTAAAAAAATTATTTCATTTCTCTTAGATCTTTGAAATGTCTTTTCGGGCTCTCTGAATTACTTTCTCTTCCCTTTCTCCTCTCCTGTATTTTTCCTCTTGCTACAATTAGTCCATCTAAAAAATGGGGTGGTTGTGATATTTAAACAAAAAAAATTATATACAATGTATAGTTTGATTAAATAAGAGTTCAAATAATGTATAAGGTACATCATCGCCTTTTTTTTTTAAGTAGCCCAACTCTGGAGTGTCAGCGATAAGATGGCATCAGTGAAATTATACTGTAACAGATGTGTGTGTAGGAGGGCCCTGTTACGGAATGCCTGAGATAGCTAATGGTGATTTTTTAAATGATTTCTTTTGTGCATCAAACAGTTGCTCATTTAGCACAATTTATACACTGAAGGCAGCACATTTGAGACATCACTGTGATTCAGTTTTTTTCAAATTTTAGGTTATCCACCATACTTCCGGAACAAAATTGGTGCTATTTGGTCTATAATCCCTCTAATGTTTTGCTTGTCTTCACAAAATACTTTTTCGCTACTATTTAACATCGCATTTAATTCCTTACATTCATTTTATTTGATTGGGTGAATGAGCCTTATATTACTAAAATGCTATCATGAGCGTTAATTCCATTGGGAATGAGCAAACCTGGATTAAGATCACTGCCACATTCTGACCTATCTAAATCCCACTGGGGTTTTAGACTTTTATGCTGTTCTCTTAGGAAGAACGTTTGTCACTCTTGTTTCTTTTGTCTTTGGAAATGCAAAATTTGGGGGCGGCTCACATCTATAATCCTAGCACTCTGGGAGGCCCGGGCAGATGAATTGTTTGAGCTCAGGAGTTGAAGACAAGCCTGAGTAAGAGCCAGACCTGTCTCTATTAAAACCAGCCGGGCTTTGTGGCAGTCCCTTGTAGTCCCTGCTACTCTGGAAGCTGAGGCAAGAGGACTGTTTGAACCCAGTAATTTGTGGCTGTGAGCTAGGCTGACTTGACAGCACTCAACCCAGGGTGACAGAATGAGACTCTATCAAAAGGAGAGAGAGAGAGATAGATGAGTGGATACCTTCGTTTATCAATTGGTTCTTCAAATTAAAGTTGTTATAAATCAATGTACAGGTATTTAAGAGGATAAAAACAGACCAGAAGTTTATAACTAACTCATAGTTTTTGTCTCTGAAAATATAGGAAGAGAAGTTTTAAAGAAAAAAAGATTATAATTTTTTTATGTTTTTCTGTACTTTTATATGTATTTAATAATGAAAAAGAAAAGAAATGAACATAATGAAATAGATAACATGAAGACAACTATATATTCTATGTAGCAAGTTCTGGAGACTTATGCTAGGAGAAATACTAACTAATGGATGCGGGTTATGGGGACATCAATTATAAGAGGAAATACAATCAGTCCCACTCACTATGGGTGATTATGTTATTTACAACTCTCCGTTGCAAGGTACAGAAACATATTCATGCTAACTTAAATAAGTAGAGGGGAGAGGTAAACTGACCCTTAACAGGTACAATGCACGCCATCTAGATGATGGACACACAACTTTGGCTCAAACTGTACAACAGCAATTCACATAACCAAAATATTTGTATCCCATTATATTCTGAAATAGAAAGAAATAAAACCAAGTTTTCATTATATCTGTTAGGGTTGTCTGTCATCTTTGATCTTGGTGTTACTAATGTTTAAATCAAAATAAAAATGGTCAAATGAAACTCTACAAAAAAGTGTCTTAAAAATACAAGAAATACAAACACGTGTCACAAATAGTGTCAAGATAGTGCTGAGTCATAGGAAGACATTTAAAACTCAGACTCAGCAGATGACCTTCAACTTTGCCCATCTTTGTGTCTCCCTCCCATTTTTTCTTTCCTCATACAATAGGCTGTTACCTGAGTGTCAAGATGGCAGGGAACATGGCAAGTACCAGGTCACATACTTACATGCAAGATGTCTCAGTCTCAGCTCCACATTCTTTGTGAAAAACACACTTCCAAATTGGGCATTTTATCTGCTTTTGTTTTAGTTAAATTCTGTCCCAAATAAGAAAAAAAAGAAAAGAAAAGAAAAATAACTTAAAAAGAAAAAAAGAAACACAAGAGGGGTAGAGAGGCAGAGTCACTATAAAAACAACAAAGAGAAAAGAAAATGTTGCTCTTATAGTCATGTGCTGAGAGACAGAGGAGCAGTTCTAGAGGTGAGGATTTTATCTGCTGTCTGAAACACAAATCAGTGTGACTCGTTGAATGACTGAATACCATACATACCATTCTCTCCATTTTAAATAGGCATGTAGGTTCTTGAGAACTGTTCTGTCATTACACCTTTAATAGCTAGTAAGTAATTCTAAAAAATATAATTTATAATGCAATTTTATTATCTTCTTTTAGCCAATGACTATTCACATCATTATTTTATACATGTTGGTAATCCCAAGAGATTTTAGTTCATTCCAAGATTTGATATCTTAGCCTTATTAAGGTAGATAGAACTCTTCTGTAGAAAAGTTCATGTTTCTTGCCCAATTTTTAATGGATCATTAGAGCTTTACTTAACAATTTGCTTGAGTTCTCTGTAGATTCTGGTTATCAGTTCTCTATCAGCATGTAACATGCAAATTATCTTTTCCCAATCTGTATGTTGTCTATTTGCTTTGTGTCCTTGGCTGTGCCAAAGCTTTTTAACTTCATCGGGTCTCATTTATTTATTTCTGATGTTATAGTGAATGCCATTAGGGTCTTCTTCATAAATTATTTCCCTAGCCTGACATCTGTTAGAGTATTTCCACCACTTTCTTCTAGAATTCTTATATTTTCCTGACTTAGCATTAAGTGAGTTAATCCATAGTGAGTTAACTTTTGTGAGCAGTGAGAGGTGTGGGTTCTAGTTTAGTCTTTTACATATGGCTATGCAGTTCTCAGTTGTCCCAGCACTATTTAGTGAATAGTGTTAGAATCCAGTTTTATATTTGAATTCTCTGCTCTGATCCAAAGGTATAGGTCTCTAGTTTTATGCCTTTACCATGCTGTTTTGATTGACATAGCCTTGTAGTATAGCTTGAAGTCTGGCAAAGTGGTGCCTCTGGATTTGTTCTTTTTTTTTCTTTTTAAGATTTTATTGGCTAATCAGAGTCCTTTCTGATTCTATATAAAGTGTAGAACTATTTTTCAAGACCTGCAAAATATGACATTGGTATCCTACTGGGGATTGCATGGAATCTATAAATCACTTAGGGGAGTATGGATGTTTTAACCAAATTGATTCTAACAATCCATAAGCATGAACTGTTCTTCCATCTATTATCATCCTCAGCAATTTTTTTTTCCAGTGGTTCAAAGTACTCCATATCTAGAACCTTGACCTCCTTTGTTAAATATATTCTGAGCCATTTGATTTTCTTTGATGCTATTGTGAAGAGTCTTGTGTCTTTGATTTGATTCTCAGCTGTACTGTTGTTGGTAGCATATATGAAAACTACTAACCTGTGTACGTTGATTTTGTAATCTGAGATGTTGCTCTAATTATTTATCAGTTCCAGGTGTCTCTTAGTTAAGTCCTTGGTTTTCTGGGTATAAAATCATATCAGCAAAGAAACAAAAGCCTAACTTCTTTTCCCATTTGGATACCCTTGATATCCTCCTCTTAAGTGCTCTGACTAGAACTTCCAGTACCATGTTAAATAGCAGTTGCAGTAGTGGACATCCTAGTCTAGTTCCAGAATATAGACTGATGGCCAGGAAACACAGAGAAAATGCCCAACCTATCCAGTCATCAGGGAAATGCAAATGTTTAATCATATTGAAGGATTCTAAGTAAACACACTTAGAGTGTGTATATGTGTATATTCATGGGGTACAAGATTTTCAAAAAGGAAATTCTGTCATTTGCAATAACATGGATGGACCTGGAGGATATGATGCTAAGGGTAATAAGATAGTCACAGGATGACAAAGACTGTATGGTTTAGTTTATAGGTAGAACCTGAAAAAGTCATCTTATAGAAACTGAGAGAAGAAAGATGGTTTCCAGAGGCAAGGGTAGCAGAGGGGGTTGGGTGGAATAGGGACAAAGATGTTCATTAAATGGTACAAAGTTTCCATTACAGTAGAGGAATAAATTTTAGTGCTCTAGTGCACTGTGACCATCATTCCTAAAAGGAACACATAAAACTTTCCCCTCAGAGTAAGAATGCAACAATGATATGCAGATTTAAGAATTCTATTAATTGTTGTACTCCAAGTCTTAATCAGTTTATGAAGGAAAGAAAAAGCACTAAAAGGTATCAGGTCGGAAGCAAGAAGTAAAGATATTCTTTTGCACAGATGAGCCATTGGGTTCCTAAGAAACCCTAAGGAAACATGTCAATAAAAAAATAAAATCACTATAACAATAAGGGAATTTACCAAAGATACAGGGTCCATGATCAATATATAAAAATTAATTTCATATTTCTATGCATAATTAGTAAAAATGAAATTTTAAAAATATACATATTTACAATTACATAAAAATCATGAAAGAAAAAATGAAATTTACAACCAATTCAATCCACAAGTATTTACTGAGTGAACATCGCCTGATCTATAGGTGATGTGTGTGAAATGAAGGCAAAACATGACATTGGGATATGCCAGCGGCACGGGATCCTAATCCCTTCTCAAGCAAGCAACATTTTAACTAAAAAAAGGAGAAAGTATACGATAAAAATTAAATGTTGTAAAACACCAACCTAAGTAACTACACCATGCATTCTATGGTTAATTGCAATTGAAAGTTTTCTCTACATCATGAGATTAGAGGATGAGAAAGCTTTGGAATTCAGGAATCAAGAAGATTTCTTAGAAGGGACATATTGAGTGTGGCATTTTCATTAGGTAAGATTTGGTAGGAGAAGACAAAGTGAAATGAGAATGGTGCTGTTGAGGTCATGACCTCCTTAATATTTATTATATTATTTTAGAAAACTATTGTCTTACTCTCTGAATATTACTGTAACAAATTACCACAAGCATAGTGTCTCAAGGAACATAAATGTTTTGGATTAAATTTATAGAGTATTGAAGGCCAGTAGTTGGTAATGGGTTTCACTGGAGTAAAACCAAGGTATCACAGACCTGAGTTCTGAATGGGACTTTTAAATTTCTCTCTGGTCTTGAATCTCCTGTTTTTCTCACCTATAACAAGCTTGTGATTACACCAGGCTTACCCAGATAATCTACCAGCCTCAAGCTCCTTTAACCTAATCACATCTGCCAAGTCCCTTTTGTCATACAAAGTAACATATTCAGGAATTTCAGGGATTAGGAAATAGACTCCTTGTCAAGGGTCGTCTATCAAAATCCACCCTCTGACCCTCCAACGATTCATGGGTGCCCCACATGCAAAATACACTTGCCCTATTCCAAGGTTCCCCCAAATCTCCACCCATTACAACAGCATCCAAGTCCACAATCTCATCAGTTCAAAATTTCCAAATCTCATCTACTTCATTGAACTTAGGTCTATGTGAGGCTCTGGGAATAAATCACTCAGGATTGTAGCTTCTCTCCCTCTGAGAATCTGTGAAATGAATTTCCAGCTTTCAAAATACAGTCATGGGACAAGCACTTGATAACAATTACAGGCACAGATCTACCTCCATGACAGCTTCCGCACCGCACAGCAAGTTGGTTCTGCCTATTTAGGAGGCCTTAGCTTCCCACCCTGTGCTTCTCTCGAAAGAGCTGATTACCCTGGCACCTGGCTTCTCCATAAGTGAGCAGTCTGCGAGGAGGCAGACGTCGCAGTGTTGTTAATTTTGTCTGCATTCCATTGGTCACACAGCCATTTGCTTGAGGAGGAAGACAGAGTCAGCTAGCAGAAGTCTTCAAGAAAAACAGACGTGAAAACATTATATTAATAAATTTAAACCACTTAAAATATGCCCCCCATCTAGTACTTAAGACCCTGATAGAGCATTTATCAACTGTGTGTTTCCAAAATTATTTATTTGAAGGTGGGCACAGTTTCTAGAGTCACTTTGACACATATTTTTTAAAATGCATTGTTTGCATAGGAATATAACCAGTATTTCAGACCCCATTTGGCTCCAGATTTATCACTGTGCAATCATAATTGAAAGGAGGAGTAAGAGGTCATCAGTTCTTTTCTCTAAGTGGATTGTAGGGGTAGCATTCAAAATCAATGGATAATGTTTAGGATTTCTGCTTTAAATCTTGCCTTTTGCTGGAAGGAACAATGATTTGTAGTGATTCCCTCAGGCTCATGCCATTCTCGTATTGTAATAAGTGTACTTATATAGCTTTGTGGGGAAATATTAAGTAAAAGCAGGTGATACATGGACTCGGGGCCCAGAATAGGGTTGATTAAATAAAAACTCTCCTGCTCTGCTTCCTCTAAGGGCTTATGATCTGCTCTGAGCAATTTTTCTTTTCACAAAAAAAGATAAAAATAATAATGGACAGCTGTTGGCAACAGTCAGAAGGTATAAATGCAGGATTCCTGGGATAGTCATTCAATAAATATATATGTAGCATTTACTTTTCCTAATGTGGTTCTGAATACCGTGGAAGAAATAATAAGAAGTCCTTAACCTGAAGGAAGTTACTGTGAAAGTTACTCAGCCTCCTGCTCCCCGGGCTCCCCAGGAGAAATTCTAGGCTAAAGGGAGTCAGACAGGATACAATGTCAACTTTTTAAACGGTCACCCCAATGCAGATGCCTCAGCAAAGGTGGGTTAGGGCACAGAACTTGGGGGTATAACCAAAGTGGGGGAGATGTCATCTGCCTGTCCTCTAGTCTGGCCCTTTCCTCTCTCCCCACCAATAATTCAAACCCGATTTCTCTCCATCTGCCCACATGGAGACTAAATCTGACAAAACAAATGTTGATCCAATACAACAGGAAAGCCTGTTTATCCTTGGGGATTAATATGCATTTTATCTCCCTGTCTGAATGTTTCAAGATAAACCTGGTGTTACAGCACTTCCCCCACTGTGACAGGCACTGAGCCTCCCGAAATAGTCCTGGAATTTATCAGCTGGCCTGACATCTCCGGTATCTTTCATTAACATATCTCAGCTCTTGAGTCCTGCTGGCGACACACATTGTGTCACTAAAATTTACAGCAAAACTATTAAACAAATGACCAGGGAGATTTTAGGGAGAGCTCAACACCTCATTCAGGATAACTTCATTCATTAATGTATAGCTAGTTAGAGAGATAAAGAAAATGAATTCTAACCCAAGACGTCTACAGAAATCTTTAGAGTGCGTATTGAAAAGTTACTTTGAAACACACGAAATGGGAATGAATTAAACTCATATCATTTCATTTCACTAATGAGCAAATATTTAAACAACTTTATTTACTATCTGGATGGCTGCCAATAGTAAGCTCTTTCAATAAAGAGTCGCTCTCCGCTCGCATATTAATACTCTGTTTTCCCGTATCTGTCCTCATGCAGGGTTTTGTTGGAAAAAAAAAAATAAGTACACTAAAATAAGAGGTTAGAATTCAAGCCACCGTAAGACATTTTAGCTAACATTCTAAGTGTGTGAACTAATTAGATTAACATATAATTATTGAAGTCCATGTTACTATGTAGGAGGAAGCTGATGGAGGAAAAAGCAAGTTGAAATATTCTAATAACTTCAAAAACATTATTGTGAAATAGCATGTCTTTTCTTTTTCTTGGTAAATTGCTTGAAATAACACAATTTGTGATAGTTCCGAGTTAAGAGACTCCCGTGATAATCCCTTAATCTAGGACACAACTCCATGCTTTAATTTTATCATTCTTATGATGGGGAACCCACGTACCTTCACACACACGTGTATGCAGGCTCTACACACACACGCTCAGACAGCGGGATTTGTTAGTGTGGAAATCAGTAGCCTTCATTCCATTTTTTTGTGACCACTGCTTATGAAAACAACAGGTGACATGCACACTTCCAAAAAGAAAATAAGGTATCAAAGGTTCAGAAATAACTATTAATATGAAGTCATACTTTTGAATCCCAGTGGTTTAACTATTCTGGATCAAATGTAGGAGTCAGTTTAAAGGGCGGCCTATCACTACCTCCCTGTTAGCGCTGGCTAAGTATTAATGCTCTATTTCAACAGTGAACTGCAGGCCTTCAGAGCCAGCAGGCTTTCCTCAAGGACTTACTGATGTGTAGCAAAAATATTTCAGTGTGAAAAAACTACTCCCTAGTGCACTTGTTTGCAAACTGCTGAATTTCTAGATAACTCTAACTATATTTGAGGACTATTTTTGATAGCACAGATCTGGTGCTGAAACGCTTCTAAAGAATCAACACTTCTTTTTATTTTCCTTTCTTTTTTTTCTTTTTTTTTTACTCACAGCATGACACACTGAGTAAAAACACAAAGCTGCTTGGGTAGCAATTTTTTATTTTGAACAGTAATTTGTTGTGTTGAACCCAGACCTCTCCGTTTCATGCTTACAAAACAGTAAAAAGCAGTCAAGTGAAATGCAAATTAATATGAAACTCGGATACTTAACAGCTTTCCACATAGTAGACTCAATTGCCACAAGAATGTAACGCAGAGCTTTAACACTGCTGTTAATTATGTTTTTCTTGCCAGAAACACTTTTTTTGCCATTACCTAGAAACTGTAGAGGATTGTTTTATTTTATCCAGAAATTTCTGTGTAATTTAATTACTGTTTATTTCTGTTTTAGCCTCATCTGCTTCCGTTTGCATAAAATTCAGCAACTAAGCCAATACTTTTCTTAATGGTTAGGGTGAGATGTTCATCAAACCGTTCCATTTAACTTCCACATCAAAGTCTAAAGGAAGACCAAAGATTTATTGTAGCATTGCTGTCATTTATGTTTAACAGATTAAATGAACTTTTAGTTGTGTGTTCTTTACTATTGGGAATACGCTTTTGCAAATCTAATTATATCTGTTTATATTAATAAACCTCGAACACGCCAGAAATTTTTTTTTTAATTTCAGATTAATATGAGCATACAAATGATTAGGTTACAATGTTTGCATTTGTTAGGTAAGGTTCACATCAGAATCTAGATATATTTATGCAAAGTGAATTTAATCTTATGGAAAAGGGAGACTGTTATATAATTTAGTGTTTACGCTAGAGCCATGCATTAGAAAAAATTTACCATTTGTGTATTGTCGCAACCCCTAAGGCCCTGGTCTCAGTCACCACAGGAAGGAACCAGGTGTGACAAGGATTAGAAGTAGAAGCTTGTGGGAGGCGGGCTATCCTTGAGTGCAGGGAAGCCCCAAGTGCCCCCCATCTCCTGCAATGGCTATTTATTAAGGTTATAGACAACAGGTGTGGAGAGTTAAGGTGATTACATATGAGGGCTGCAAGCCTAAAAGGTTACCAGGTGCTCCTTCCCCACAACCCCCATGGAGAAGTACTAAGCATCCATGTTTCACACATGCTTACCAGTGAGTGACTGATCTTATCTCATTCTGGAGGGAACACTGAGTTACTTGGGGGATTGCTTCCAAGTCACAAAACGTCTCCTAGAGACTGTCCTATTCTCAGTGTTTCCTTTTAATGTGATAAGAATCAGTAACTGTCCTTTGCAAGGATGGTGTCCATTCCACTACAGTGTATGGGCCACCATACTTAGAGTGACCAGATTCTAACATCTGTAAGGTGTGACAACATGTCCAGGGGGCGGAGCGGAGGCGCGGGGCAGAGGACGTCTCAGGGCAGGGCCTGACAACAAGGCAAACTTTGATAAGCAGTTCTTGATAATCACTTCTCAGCAATTATTTATTACAGTTTAACATTATAAAATTAACAAAAATAATATAAAACTCATATTCTGGCGAAATATCCATATGGCCACCGAAAACCGTATATTCCCTTCTTGTTCTCCAACCCATTCATGCATTCTTTCCAAAAATCGGGACTTTTTTAAAACGCCACAGGACAAATTGTTGAAAAGCAGGACTGTCCCGCCAAAATCGGGACATCTGGTCACCCTAACCGTAGTCTATGTTTATACTCTGATGTTGAAAGGACAGACCCAGGATATTGAGGTTTCTTTGTGAAATTCAATGTTTATTGAGAGGATACATACTTAAATAATTGCAACAAAAATTACAAAGTATTATAACTGTGTTTCATAAAACTGATATATTTGGTTCTATCATCAAATAATTAAGATCCATACCCACTATTTATTTTTTGATAATAATAGTTTTTTTGGTCCCTGTTAGCAGAAGTCTTGTAAATGAACTTTCTTTACTGTATTTTTCCACCACATTAAATAGAGCACGAACTGTCCAATTCCTCACATTTCTACCACTCCCCATTGTCACACACAGCCTAGAATACCTTCTTTGATCACCAAAGTCATTTAAGTTTGAGCCCTTGAAGTTGTAGGGCCTTCAGCAAATGACATAAACTCTCATGTTGACTGTCTAAACTAAACCCAATTGGGTTTCTGGCCCAAATATTCAATTACAGCACAATTGGATAACTGACAAATCTCTACTTTACTTTTCAACATGAGAACACATGCTGTCCTTCATACGCTGAAGTGACATTACTGACCTACCATCTGCCTTGAGAATTTATCCTAGTTGTGCGAATAGATTTTCACTGATCCATATACACCTGGTCCTTTTTGTGACAAAGAGCATTCATTTTAGAGACAGCTGGCCGAAGTTATGGGCATGCTGTGTGTTTGCGGGACAGGGCACAGTTAACTGGTCCCACATGGGGTTTGAACTTTGGCCTCATTAGTAATATACTATAATCAGTTGATCTCAATATTCACTCACAGCTCTATTTAACACCAACAATATGGTCAGCCATTCACTGTGAATATGCTATTTCAGACCAAAGATTCTCAATGATATATATTAAATTGGCTCTTTTGTTTTTCCCTATTTATGGTGAAAGAATGTCTTGCTGCCTGCCTTTGTCTCCGTTTTTCTCCACTGTTTCTTCTTTTCAGCTTGCTTTATAATTTACAGATTTCTCTGGATGTTTTCCTATTCCAAATGCCCATTTTATGAAGGTGAAGGAGTAACTAGTGGTCAGAAACTAGAGTATGCTCTTGTCACATAATTTCAAAGAACATGGCTTAGAACGGCATAAAGCATTCAGGCCTATAATCCTAGAACTCTGGGAAGGCAAAGAGGCCTGAGCAAGAAAGAGCGAGATCCCATCTCTACTATAAAAACAAATACATAAATAATGAGAAAAACTAGGCAGGCATTGTGGTGGGCTCCTGTAAGTCTCAGCCACTCGGTAGGCTGAGGCAAGACAATAGCTTGAACCCAAGAGTTTGAGGTTGCTGTGAGCTATGATGCCACAGCACTATACCCAGGGCACAGAGTGAGACTCTGTCTAAAATTTATATATCATATATATAATATGATATAAATATAATGTATTATACATAATAATAATGTATATTATATATTAATATATATTTAATATATTTAATATAATATCATATATTATAATATGATACATATTATCTTACATATAATAATATATATTATATATTATGCTATACTACATATATTAGCTTATATATAAGCTAATATATATTATGTTATATATTATAATTATATATATAGCATAACATATATTAGCATGTATGTTATAATATATAGCATAACATTAATATATATGCTATATATAATATATGTAATATATATAATATATGTGTTATATATAATATATAACATATATTAGCATGTATGTTATAATATATAGCATAACATATGTATTATATATTAAAATATATTATATATAATATATAATTAATATACATTGTTAATTATATATAACAATATATATTTATATATAATAATGTATATTTATATATAGTAACATAAAATCATATATATTGTTATAATATAATAATATATATTTATATATAGTAATATAAAATCATATATATTATGCTATGCTATATATATTAGCTTATATATATTATAGCATAATATATATTAGCTATGACATAAATCACTTTATGTCATACCATATACATTTTATATATAGATAGAGAGAGAGCATTCAAAAGAACTCAAAGAGAGGTAGACTTTGAAAAGGAACTTTTGCTTATCAAAAGCTAATAACAATTATACTAAAGCCTCAGTAATGTGAGACTGAGTTGGTTGTAAGAAATAGTAGTGATTTTCTATAGTAGGTTAACCAAGTTCAGTTTTAGGCTCACAGACGTTCAGAGCAGAAAAAGTCCTGATAGTACATGTAGCCCACCGAAACCTAAAGAAACTAAAGAATTTTTCCCAACATTCCAAAAGACAGGTAATGACTGAGTTGAGTTCTATATTTGTCAAGGTAGAGGCCAAACTTCTGTCCCAGAGATCAGAATAGAGTGACTGAGTGTTCTCTTTCCAATATCAGTGTGGGTGCTATGATCCAGGGTTGTTGAGGGGGGGTCCACCATGTTACCATGTATCTAAAGCATTCATTTCTCAGTCCAGGCAGACTCTTCAGTTGTCACCAACTCTCAGCCAGTGGGCTGCAAAAGTAAAGAATCGCAAGGTGTTTCCCAATTGTTATCTATTACTCACACATTTCATTAGCCAGAATTTAGTCACGTAGTAAGTGGCTCAGGGCAAAACAGTCTGAGGAATATGTTCTGAGCCTATGCACAATTTTTGCCCAGTTCACACTTGGGGGTTATGTCTCTATTATTATAAGGATTAATAAAACAATAGGTATTGTTTGACTAGTAGCAGTCTCTAGTATAGAAGAATTCTAAAGTCTTGATGACAAAGCCAGGAGTTTTCATAGCACAGTAGCCTTACGATTTGATTAATTTATTCTTAATAAATTCTGTAATTATAATGTGATATTTTCATGTCAGAACACTAATTTTTTGGTTGCCTTAGATGACCTTACCTCATATCTTTTGGGATCTTTCTCCATAAATAGAACTATGGAGAAAAAAGCTTAAAAATAATCAATACAATTCTTTAAAGATATAGTCAATATTCAAAAGTCCAATGCTTTCATCTAAGAAAATTAAATATGGGTGCAGGTCTACTGAGATGGATTGTAAACATTTACTGGATCAAATTACAGTATTATGAGATTTGAACCCAAGTAAAACAATTTCTGTATTTATTTTGAAATGAACACATACCACAAAAGAGTATTCAAAAGAACGTTCTTGTATTACTGGGCAATATTGGAAGCAATTTAATTACTCAATCTTTTGAATAATGGATGAATAAACAAATAAGTGAATCAATATATCTATGAACCACTTTATGTCATAGCTAATCTATATAAAATTCTCTTAAAACTCCTTGTTGAATTAAATTTAAATTTATAAATTCTCTGTGAGATGGTCACCAATTTCTTTGGTCTCTTAGACCAGTGGCACCCAACCTTTTTGGTACCAGGTACAAGATTCATGGAAGATGATTTTTCCATGTATAGAGGGACTAAATTCTCCTGAGGAGCATGTAACTGGGATCCCTGACATGCCCAGTTTACAGGAGGGTTTGTATTCCCATGAGAATCTAATGTTACTGCTGATCTGTCAGGTGCCCTGGCGCTGATGCATGTGATGGGATTTGCTGTAAAGATGAAGTTTCCGTCACTAACCATCCGCTTACCTTCTGCTCGGGAGCCTGGCTCCTAAGATACCAGGGGATGGTTACCAGTTCATGATCAAGGGATTGGAAACTGAAGTTTTAGACCATGAATAATAATTGTGTTCCTCTCTAACTTCACATTAAGCATTTGGTCATCAGAATACACGTGAATCTATGCAAGCCCCAAAATTGGCCTTTTCTTTTTCTGTCCAGTTATTTAAATAAATGTCCTTCATTTTCATATCAGAACATTTGAAAGCAAGTGATATAAATGTTCTTCCAGAATATACCAATAATATATCTTAAGAATTTGCAATTTCGGCACCCAGGAGATCAGTGATATATTCACAATATTTTTCCAAGTCTCCTAAAGCCATCCTTTCCCTGTCCTTTCTTTCCCTTGAGCACCTACCATCTGTCTCCCTAGTGTCTAAAAATACATCCCAAGGATTTCCCAGTGTTATGCTGGAGAAATTCTTTTAAAAGCTTCTTATTTTCTTTCTTACTTTTGGGTGGGAGTTAAGAAGGGACCACTGGACCACTGGAAGTACTATTCCGTTGGCCTGACTATAAAGTCTAGTACTATCTCTTTGTTTCCCTTTCTCTTTGAAAAGCTCTGGCTCACAACCAGGCCTCTGACCAGCTGAGTAGCTGGCACCACACCCCAAGGAACAAGGAATTCTTCTCTTTGAAGGGTTTAGCTGTCCCTGCCCAGGCATTTCGTGCGGAACGATGGCTTTCCTGCTTCCCATAAATACAATTTGCTTTTAGAAGAACTGTATCTATCTGTTGACAATCTTAAGACATTATATGCAGGGATTTCAAAATACAGAAATGGCTTTTGAAAGCACATACTGTGTAAGCGAGCGGGAGAATGAAGGATACATTAAAATGTATACCAGATGACTTTATTGTAAAATTTCTAAATCTAATAATGTACTTCCTGTCTTTTACAAATTCAATTTCGAGAGCATTTCCAAGATCTGGTTGTAATAAAGTACTTTATTAATGTTTGTTTCTATTAGCTATAAGCTGGGGATACCAGTACCCCTCTGTTTCTTGAGTGTATATCTTAAAGCAAAGTTAGAAATACAGTATTTTGCTTTGCATTTTGTTAATTGTCTGCAAATTTCAAGCATCTAAGTGAAGAATACACTGCAGAGGGATAAGATTTCTATTCATCTTGTTTTTGACATATATTTAAAGCATGGAAATGGAAGTTAGTTTTATTAGAAAGGCATCCATAAATGCATTAGCATTTTTTCATACAAACCAATTTTTCATGGCTCTATGAAATTGTAATATAAAATTTCTCTGAAACCAAGCTGGGAAAAATACAACCAATCAAATTGTATTAATTAAATTATACCTATAAATGTTCACAAATGTTGCAAAATTGGTGAAACTCCTTTTTCTGAAATAAAGAAAAGGAAAGGAATGAAAGAAAAGGGAGAGGATACCAACTGGGAAAAGATCAGATGATGTGAGAACATCCTTTGGAGATCTGAAGACTTCTGTTGAGCTTCCTTTATTATTTTGAACTGCTGCCTGGGCTGGAAGGCAATGGCATCATCCGATGTCACTGGAACCTCAGACTCCTGAGTTTAAGCCATCCTCCTGCCTCAGCCTCCCCAAATACCAGGATAATAGACATGAGCTACCACACACCTGGCCACGTCTTTAGTTTCAAAAGGCCAACGAATAGAAATAGGGGTAATAGTTAAAAATCATAGGAAATAGAATTATATGTTATTTTGAGGGCTATGTCTGAGTCACTAAGCAGGTAATCAACTGCCTTCTGAGGTTACAAGGATCTCATTAAAGCCAATATTCTGAGAGTCACCAACAGATTGCCATTGCATTGTGGGTTACGTAGACTGAAGGAGCCCAAGTCTATGCTTAAAAAAAAAGAAAGTGGCCACGTAACCACATAAAATCTTCAATTTGATGTTCTTCTCAACATCACATCTCTCCTGTTTACTGTATTCTTCTTCCATTGGCTGAAATCTTCCTTTTTAGTTATTTCTTTAAAAAAGAAATACTACTAATACTATAAAGGCATTCTTTCCCTGAAGCCTTAGAGTACATACTGTGTGTCCTCCGTCAGATTAGTGTGAGAGAGATTATAAGAACACCATGTTGACATAGATGAAGGAAAGATGATTTTCAGTAGGGATAAACGTTGAACGCAGCAGCAGCCAGCACTGGGAGGTAAGAAGTCAAGTCCATGGATGAGAATACACGAGTCATAGGAAGAGGTGTACGTTAATGTCCCTTCCCAGGGGAATGTTGGTCAGAACACAAGAGAATCTACATCGCTCCTGTGCCATTTGCATTTATCTGTTTGATGTCTAGGTGAACTGTTAGATATATTCAATATCCAATGCCACAGAACTCTTACAATAGTTTCTCCAGTTATTTCCTTGTTCACTAAAATTTGTTTCTCTATTACTTTACTGAACTATTTCCCAAAGATTTTTATATATATATCTTCCTTGGATTCTTCCAAGGTCAAGGCCACTATCAGTAGTCTCTGTTCTACACAGACAGTATGGCTGAATATAAAGATCTTGATTCACACTCTTTCTTCTTCACTATCATACTGATCGTTTTTGTTGACATAGTGGTTGAATTTTGCTGTAGAGAGATAGGCTGGCTTTAATCCCCTCCTCCCCAAATACTTCTTTCTTTAATTCCTTTATGTATAAGGGTGTATCTTGATGTTGCCCATTTTAGATCAATTATTATTGATATATAGTCTATCTTAAAAATACATTTTTTAAGTTTTATTTTATGTTTCCTGAGATATATCATCAGTGTTATAGTCACATATACTTCTGTCCTTTAAACACACTTATAATTAAATTACCCTTTCTTTCTGGTTTTCTCCTCTGTATTCCCCAAATATGCTTATGTCAAATCCTCTTTATGCATTTCCAATCAGTATGTCTTTGTTTCTGAATGTCTCCCTTTAATTCCTTTTACCTACACATTACAATTCCCTAAAATGCTTGTAAATCCATCTTTGTTTTATTTTTATAATGATGTCATTTATTTCTTATCTTTCCTTCCAATTTTTGCCACTTTTGGTTCATCTCCATCTGTTATCTGTTACAAAGCAATCTTTCCTGAAGTCTCATTCTGTTCTCTAGCATCACTTTTTTGTATTTCTGTACCTTTTCTGTTTAGTTTTCCCTCAAAGAGGGAATGGTTTCATTTATTTAAAAAATTTGGTGAAATATAATTTTCATTTGCTCTCTTAAAACAATGTATTTTGGGGTTAGGTTTTTTCCTTTATAGAAAATCAACATCCTTTCTAACTTCTTTTATCTTTGTAATAATTCTGTGCTCAGTACTTTTCTTAATACTTTTCATGGAAGGAGCTGTCATTTCCTTGACTAGCTCTTTTTTGGAGAATCCTGGGGAGTGATTGTCTGAGAAGTACAATACCAGGGTCACCTTTTAGGATTCATAAGACAAACCTTCTTTTGTTTCCTAAAGGAAACATCTTGCAAGTGTAACTTTGTTTTTTTTTGCATAGCTATGCCTTCTCTTTTCCTATTTTATTTTTTTAAATTTTTTTTATTAAATCATAGCTGTGTACATTAATGCAGTCATGGGGTACAGTGTGCCAGATTTATATACAATTTGAAATACTTTCATCAAACTGGTTAACATAGCCTTCATGGCATCCTCTTAGTTATTGGGTTAAGACATTTATATTTTAAATTTAGAAAGATTCACACGTACCCTATTTGTGTGTGTGTGTGTGTGTGTGTGTGTGGACCCAGGAAGGCTTTTCCTGCTGACCCTCTTCACCTCAATTTCCACCACTATTATTGTCTGTAGAGATTTAGTATTTTCATGATCAGGCTCTTACCTTCAGGAAGTAGGTTTTGCTGGTATAACCTGAGATCTACCATCTTTGATTCTCTCTCCACTATTCATGTTTTTTAATTCACTTTTACCTCCTCTTCAATTTTTTCCCTATTCAACTATTTTTAGTAGACTTTACTCATATTTTTAAGTCTGTGAAGTATGCCTTTCTTTTAGCTTTGCTTGACATAATTCTTTTTGTTTTCAAGTATTTGGATGATCATGTATATAATTATGCTCTTTGTGGAAGTCCTCATATTGTTATTTTCATTGGAAAACTAAAAAAATTGGGAGGAGTGGGAATTGACTTTTGTCTGTTGGGTCTGAAGTTCTCAGAGTGGTAATAAGCATTGATCTAAATATGAACCTTTATACCTTTCTCAACTTTTGTTATCATCTGCCATTAAGAGACATTGTTCTTAAAGAAATGAAAAGCTTATTTAAAGAAAGACTGTAAATAGAAAAACTTATAGTATTTTTAAGTAGTATTTTTTTCTTACCTCTAAAAATTATGCAGATGCCATGAAAGCCAAATTTAAACAAGTTGAATTGTTGACACTTCTAACTTTATTGCAATGTAGTTTGAAAACTCATACAATTGGAGGTGAAATTTTCAAGAAGACTCCACCATCCCTTCCATTTTTGTGTGTTCTAATTGCACCTGCAATCACCCAATTGCTTGCTTGAGAGGTTAATTAGCTGCACCTACATTTTTTTTGGTGACTTTTGGAAGTTAATGTGCATGCCTCTATTCACATGTCTGACTTGCTATGTTAACCAGTTTAGATCTTATCTAAAACTGCTTTTAGATGCTTTTAGAGGTTTTAGGGAGAATTTGGAGGCAAACAATAAATGACTTGACAATGATTTCATCAAAAAGTTGAGTTCTTTTGATTGTAAAATAAACAAATGATGACATTTTTCAAAAGTACCATTCTTACCAATAAATAAAAGTAAAACTTAAGAATCCTTTTAGCACAGTATGAATAGGAATGCTATTTTAAAATGAATAGCATGCCTCTTGAATCATATAAATGATGCCTGTTTTTGTCTTTAGATGTCTCATGGAAAGTTCAAAGCTTGAGTTTAAAAGGGGTTCTTAATGCAACCCGAATGATCACCTCCATTAGAGAGAAGAATAATTGGGGGTCCTGGACTCTTGAGATTTTTATCTTTTCTTGAGTGATGTCTAAGTTCTTGTCCCAATAATTTGAAATGAAGTCAAATAGACAGAACACTTAACCTGAGATGAAAATTACTGGTTGGAAATGAATTAACTCCCTAAATATTTAATTACTTCTAGATATAAAGTCAGTGGTCAGGACTGATGATAATCTTTTGTTACTCAGGTAATCCTCAGCAGAGCATTTCCTGACCCAAATCTTTGATTTTTAGGAAATGTTTATGAGAATGCAAAATTTGAATATATTAAGTCAAATGACAACCCTAATTTGTTCTGAGAATACTTGAATCTATAGTCTCTGTTCTGTCTCAAAATTCTTCTTAAAAAGTTTTCTTTATTAATACTGGAATTTCGCACCAGGGTAGAACTAAGAAAAATCTTAGCTTGTGGAGATCTTAAGAACTGCTGAAGTAATAAACTAACCCAATCTGATCAAAAGTGTTGTCAAATGGAGGCCAGATAGATTCACTTGCACACTCCTGTGTCTGTTATTCTCATTTATGAAGTTATATTTGCAGGGAGGAGATGATACATTTACTGCAAGTTGTTCTATTATCCTTACTATTTGTGAGCTTGCCAGGTCTACGGCCCCTGACGAGGACTTGTGTTTGTCAAATTATTCTTAGGTGGTATGCTGTTATTACAATTAAAGGCGTTCATAAGAAATGGGGCAGTGGGTTAGTGAAACCCTGAATCACTGGGTTATACCTTGTTCTTTTTGTCAGCACCCTCAGGGAAAATGGTTCCAGACTTTTCCACAGTAGGTGTGCTTCCTGTGAGCCTGAAGTTCATTTCTGGCTTATGGCTCAAGTTCAATTGACTTGATCTATTTTCCTCTTTCTGGTGATTGCCAAGAAACTTAAAGCCAACATCATGATCATCCTTTCAAAAAATAAAAGAGATTACCATATTGACATGCATGGTATGCAGTCTCCATTTCCTTTCCCTGCCTTGATTCTCTCTTTGTTCTTTGTTTTTTTTTACTTATTTATGGGATATGGAAGAATATAACAACTTGCCCCTCCAAAAAATCAGATGCATCTTTAAAATCAATCAACAAAGTATTAACTGTGACTTATTAGCATTCTAGCATTTTTTAGAAGCAAATAAACAAATATGAAGAAAGATAACTACATTTTGTGAGCCTCCAGCTTCCTCATGTGAAGTAAAATATATGTACACGTGTGTGTGTTTGTATATGTGTGTGTGTATATACCTATGGGGTAGTCACCATAGTTGCTGATACATGACTTCTCTGCTCACAGAAATCCTTTGATGTCACAGCAAATGTGTCTAAAACGCCTTGTTTAAGAAGTGGTTATCCATTTCTCATAAAAGGTATAAAGGGGAATGCTGGTGAAGTTTACATGGAAAGACGATTTCACAAAGAAAAAGCTGAGAAAGAAGGAGTTTTCTTACTGCTGTGGCTTGTATCTCTGCCTTCAAATGAAGCCTTGATTTGGGCAGCCACAGCATTCCTGTAACGTGAGATGGCAAACCGAAGACGTGAAGGCCATAATTCTGAAGATAGAAAATGAGACAGATATAAAAATTCTGGGTTCTTCACGATACTACTGAATACTTGAGCCATTCATATGAGCTTTGTATCTCCAAATGAATGGTTGCATAAGAAAAAAAAATATTTTTCTTGATAATTTATGTAATGTTTTATTTTAAAATGTTACTTGCAATTGAAAGTGCTTCTAACGATACATAGAGTCTTTGGAAGACAAGGGGTAGGAATATTGGCAAGCCAAGCCCATTGTCCTTAGTAATTGATTATGGAAAGAAGAATCAGCTGTTCTATTGTCCCAGTGCCGAAGTTCATGGCCTTTTCCTGCATGATAACCGGCCTGACAAGTTTATTGCTTTGCCTTTATTGATATCTATTTCAAAATGTATGTCAGGACAACCTTACCAACAAGTATTTTTACTTTCCTTATTATTTTCATTTTTCAAAATTCTGAATAAGATGTAATTTTTAAAATTATTTTCATCAGTTAATCATACATTGGCGACTGTCCTTCCAACATTGATATTTTGGATGCAGATAGCCTTTGTATTTTTGAGGTACATGTATTCAATTTAAATTCAAAATACATAATTAAAGACCATTTTTCATTTACCACACATGATAATTTAATATTTCAAAAGGAAAATCTGGCGCTTATTGCAGTAATTTTGGATTAGAAATGGGAAGATATATAGAGAAATAAGAAAACTAAAAACCTAAGGGGAAGTTCAGAACTTCTCTTCAAAAATTAAAAGGAACGTGAATTTATAAATGCCAGTAACATAACAAATAGTGAAAGCTATTTGTAGAAAGAATACATAATAAAATGCAGAACTTTGGATAAGACTATGACATTAAACAATGAAACAGGGTAAAAATCAGAGAAATAATAGCTGATAGACAATATTTAGAAAAGATTAATTTGCCTAACACTATGTCAAAAGCCTTTCATACAGGGCTTCACACCAACCAGGCTACCAACTACATTATACTGTTATCTCTATTTCACAAGTAAGGAAACAGCCCAGGGGACATTTAGCAACAGCTATGCAGATGAAAATTCAACCCTATATTTCCCACCACCGTATTACAGTGTCTCCCAGTAAATACGTTAGTCCTGCAGTATCTATTCCTATGAGACTCACATCTGCATTTTTGTAGAGCATTCACCTCTGCCCAAATTCTATTCCTTTACTAATACATCCAAGATTTTAGAACTCAAGGCAGATGCTGTAATTGGAGTCTTCATGTAATAGAAAATTTTACCATTGTACATATTAGCCAAACTGTTTTCACCCCCCCATTTTCATTCCTACTCCTTAATTGATGTTAATCACAGTGATGCTGACAATCTAAGTTGTACACACTATACAAGAAACAGCTAGGAGAATCGTTTTAAACTGAGCAGCCACAGCAAGAGCCAGAGCGGACACAAATACTTAAATTGTAAATCATTTTGTAATCAGGCCATATGCTGAATCAACAGAAAACTTATTTAAATAGTTTTGTTTTGTTTTGAGGCAAGGTCTTAGTTTTCTGCCCAGGCTGGAGGCAGTGGCATCACCATAGCTCATTACACCCCAAACTCCAGGGCTCAAAGGATCTTCTGCCCCAATAAAGTAGCTGGGACTACAGGTGCACAGTACTATGCCTGCTAATTTAATTATTTATAACATTATAGAGACAGGCCTCCTTATGTTGCCCAGGCTGGCCTCAAACTTCTGGCCTCAAGTCATGCTCCCACTTTGTTTTCCCAAAGTGCTGGGATTACAGGAATGAGCTATCACACAAGAATACACTATAGTATTCATCTCTTTTCACTTATGCTTTTATGTTATTTTTCCCTTTATGTACCTTTGCATTGCTATGAAAGAAACTAGTAATCTAGCTGGGCATTGTGGTGGGTGCCTGTAGTCCCAGCTACTCAGGAGGCTGAGTCAAGAGAATAGCCTAAGCCCAAGAGCTGGAGGTTGCTGTGAGCTGTGATGCCATAGCACTCTACCAAGGGTGATAAAGTGAGACTGTATCTAAAAAAAAAAAAAAAAAAAGAAGAAGAAAGAAAGAAACTACTAATCTAGCCAAGTGTTGTGGTGGGTACCTGTAGTCCCAGCTACTTAGGAGGCTGAGGCAAGAGAATCACCTAAGTCCAAGAGCTGGAGGTTGCTGTGAGCTATGACGGCACAGCACTCCGCCAAGGGTGATAAAGTGAGACTCTATCTCAAAAAAGAAAGAAAAAAAGAAAGAAAGAAAGAAAGAGAGAGAGAAAGAAAGAAAGAAAGAAAGAAACAAACAAACAAACAAACTACTAAACTAAAAAAATGACAATGATTTTATCTACATAGACATTGAAGTTGATTTCTACGGACAACTCTCTAATTCTCCCTTCCATGATGCAATGCAGGATGGTGGTGAACATGAGAACAGGAGACAAATAAACTTTAGGGGCTAAAAAGTTTACTCTCTACCAGTGTTTGGTCGTACCAGGCAAGTGAGAGAAAAACTGGAGCCTGAAGAAAGCAGCTCTCCTATATATATTTATCAAAATACCCGCCTATGTTTAGAACCATGGGAAGAAGTTAATAAAATATCTACAAGCAGAAGCCCACATCGTGCAATCTGTTCCCACACCATTTTCAACGCTTTGAAACTCATCCACCAAGGACACAACATATGCAGCCCAGAATCTCAGGACTGTTGATTGTAAAGGACTGTTCCTTGCATAGTAACGAAAGTTGGCAAAACAAACAACTCGCCTTTATCTAAAATCTCAGTATTTTCTATATCATTAATTTTTTCATTTGATTTGCTTAGGGCATTGCTTTAGAATATTATTAACCTTAAATACTGGATGTTTTGGGTCCTTTACACTTTGCACATGAAGTCAGTTCCCCTCAAATCTCAACCTAATTCTAGTCCTACTGTCTGTGACTCTATTCTGATTTTCTATTTCAAGATTCACAGTATGGTCCTGGAGTGACTAATGGACAATCTCTATAATAAAGACCCCTAAGGATGCATTGTGCTATGTCTATTGGAGAATTGCAGGAAAAAGAGAGTCCTAACAAACAAATACCTGAACTAAGGTTTTCTTAGAAAATGCAATAGGAGTCCTTTGTCAGATGTGTAGTTTGTGAATAGTCTCTCTCATTCTGTATGTTGTCCATTAACTCTGCTGGTTATTGCCTTTGCTGTGCAGAAACCTGTTAATTTAATTAAGTTCTATTTATTTATTTTTGCAGTTGCTGAATTTGCCTTTGGGATCTTAGTCAACAATTCTTGGCCTGAACTGATGTCTAGAAGAGTTTTCCTACAATGCCTTCTAGAATTTTTATGGCTTTGTGCCTTACATTTTGTTAAGCCTTTTATCCACTTTTAATTAATTTTTGTATATGGCAAGAGATAGGGGCCCTGTTTCTTTGTTCTGCATATGGCTACCCAATTTTCTGAGCACCATTGATTGAACATGGGTCCCTTCCCATAGTGTATGTTGGTGTCTACTTTGTCAAAGATCAGTTGGTAATTTAGCAATGCAGTTTTATTTCTAGCTTCTTCATTTTTCCGACTGGCTTGGGTCTTCAGTTTTATAGTATTTTGGATACTCTAGTTTTTCATATAACTAGAGGACAGGTAACGCTCATATGCAAAATCTACAAAGAACTCAAATAAATCAGCAAGAAAAAAAGAACAGTAATATTAAAAAGTGATAAAAGACATAAACAGAAGTTATTTAAAAGAAGGTAAGCACATGGCCAGCAAACATGTATAAAAATGCTCAACATCATTAGTTATCAGAGAAATGAAATTCCAAAACATAATAAGGCCCCACCTTACCCTTATCAGAATAGGCATTACTAAAAAATAAAAATGGAAGAAAAAGTATCCAATGTATTCAGCCCTACTATGGAAATAATCTATAGCTTTCATATGAAAGCTATAACCCAATTATAGCCCAAGAATATGCGGAAAGGGGAGAGGGAGGAGAAGGGAGTGGGGAGGGTGGGTGGAGGAAGGGTAATTGGTGGGGCCACACCTACGGTGAATCTTACAAGGGTACATGTGAAACTTACTAAATGTAGAATATAAATGTCTTAACACAATAACTAAGAAAATGCCATGAAGGCTATGTTAACCAGTTTGATGAAAATATTTCAAATGGTATATAAAACCAGCACATTGTACCCCATGACTGCATTAATGTACACAACTGGGATTTAATTTAAAAAAGGAGAGAGAAAACAACAACAAATGTTTACTGCAGCATAATTCACAATTGCCAAGATTTGGAGTCAGCATAAGTGCCATTCAATTCATGAGTGGATAAAGAAAATGTGAGATACACACACACACACACACACACACATATACACGCAGCCACAGAAATGAATAAAACAATGCCTTTTGCAGCAACTTGGATGGAACTGGAGACCATTGCCCTAGGTTAATATCTCAGGGTGGAAAGCAAACTCAACACTATCACTAATAATTGGGAGCTAAACAACAGGCATACACTTGCACAAGAAATTTGGAGGAGTGAGGGATAAAAATTTACCTGTTGAGTACAGTGAACCCTATTCTGGTCAGGAGCATGAAAAGCCCTGCATGAACATTCTAATATGTATCCATGTAACAAAAATATTTGTATATCCTTAATATTTTTAAATAGAAAACAAAAGGGAGATGGAATAGGAGGAAGAGAGGGAAGATAATTGTTTTTCCTGTTTTCATGAGAAATGATGCAGGTGATGGATCCTCTTTTGTGAGAGGCTAAAGCATCTTCTGGAAGTAAAAGAGATTTGGCTACTGCAAAGTGAATATCTAAGACTTGTATGCGAACTATCGCATCCAAATACCCAAATATGGGTTGTTTTCTTCCAAGTCGTTGTCATCTTTATTTACTAATTGCAACGACACCTCCATCGGCATTTTGAAATTCCTTCCTGTGACTTTCTCTCAGAGCTAGCTCATGAGCCGCAGGAAGGAAGGAGTCTTCCTACTTTAGAGACAAGCATATCTGGTCTTAAAATACTATTGCCAATTTAAGTGCCTAACACTTACACGAGATGAACTGGGATTATTACTCAAAAACAAGTCTACTTGCTAAGAATGGCCATATGCCAGGATTAATTGAATTTCAATAATTTGGGCAAGCTTCAGAGGATATTGCAAAAGAAGAAATTAGAAAAGACCCGAATATATATGTCATTTGAAATAAGTGAGTAAGAGCCAGGTTTTCAGAAACTAGTTCACACTTCTCTACAAATGCCATACTAAGTTTGCCAAAAACAAAGTTGAATTATTTTATCTTCATAACCTTACATAGCTAATGGCCTCCAACAGGGTATAGAGTGACAGTAATCCTGGTTTTCTTAGTGGGATCATAAAATAAACAAAAATATATGTATATACATATATGTGTGTGTGAATATATATTCACATATAGTCAATATTAGTTCTCAAAGATTTCCTCCTAGTTACTTCACATCAGCCTAACAGTGAAGCCACATCTTCCATCATTAGAACAGACTAGAGTTTAAGTTGAACACCAGGCAAAGGAGTTGGGTGGTTTCTCTGGACCACATTGTCAAAAATATCTATTTTTTAAATACAGTCAGGCATTGCTTTATGAGGAGGATACAGTTGGAGAAACATGTCCCTGTACAATTTTGTCAGTGTGTGAACATCACAGAATCTACTTACATAAACCTACCATAGATGGAGAAACCTATGACACACACAGGCTACCTGGTATAGCCTATTTATAGCTCTCAGGCTACCAACCTGTCCTACTCTGGACTGAATACCATAGGCAACTGGAAAACAGTGGTATTTTTGTTATCTAGACACACCTAAACATAGAGCAGATACAGAAGTAAAAATAAGACATAAAATATCAAGAAATGGTACACTTGTATAGAGTACTTCCCATGAGTAGCACTTTAGGAACCAGCAAGAGTTCAAGGTGAGGCAGTGAGTGAGTGGTGATTGCCTGTGAAGTCCTGGCACATAGAAATATTGTGTACTACTGTAGACTTTGGAAACACTGTCCGTGTATACTATATTTGTTATTTTGTTTCTTTGATAATAAAAATCTCAGCCTCCTATAACTTTTTATTTTGCAAACTTTCATTTTTCACTTTTTGGCTTTTTTGTAATAAATTTCAGACAGAAACACACTGCACAGCTACGTGAAAGCATTTTCTTGCGTTATAGGTGTATTCCTCAAGTTTGTATCTATTTTTAAAACTTTCCATTTTTTTCCTTTTTACAGTTTTTCATTAGAAGTAAGACACACACACACTCACGTTACATGGAGTCGGGATCACCAACATCACTGCTTTCCACCTCTACATGTTGTCCGACTAGAAGGAATTCAGGGGCAATAACCTTTATGAGCGGTCGTCTTCTGTGAAACAATGCCCTCTTCTGGATACCTCCTGCAGGACCCACCCAAGATAGTTTTACAGTCAGCTTGTTTTTTTTCTTTAAGTAAAAAGGTAACACTCCAAAATAACCATAAAATATATGGCATCAAAAATATATAAATCAGTAACATAGCTGTTTATAATAATTGTCAAGTATTATGTGCTGCCTTAATTTTTAATTCATAAATTTTATTTCATTTTTTATTTCAGAATATGAAAGGCACACTTTTTGTTTACAGACTTTGTTTTTCTGTAGGTTGAGTCAAAGTTAAACACGCAAGGGTGCCTTTCACCCAGATAGTGTGCATTGTACCCAATGGCTGTGAATTGACTCATCCCTCCTCTCTACTCCTCCCAGCTTGATTTTCACTGAGATTTATGTCCACACGTGCTCTTGGTTGTTGGCCAATTAATAACAATTCAATATTGAGTACATGTTTTATTTCTCCAATCTTGTGATATTTTCACTTAGAAGAATGGTTTCCAGTTCCATCCAGGTTGGAAAGATACTAGATCACTATTTATGGCTGAGCAGTGCTCCATGGTTCTCATATACCACATTTTATTCATCCATTCATGCATTGGGCACTTGGGTTGTTTCCACATCTTTGGGATAGTGAATTGTGCTGCTATAAACATTTGACTCTAAATGTCCTTTTTATAAAATGATCTTTTTTCTGTATGTGCTATGCTTTGTAAGACTGGTTTGTTTAGACCAGCATAACCACAAAATGTGAGTAATACTGTGGTTGTGCTCTGACCTTATGATAGGTCTGACGTCAGCAGGCAAGAGGAATTTTTCAGCTCCATTATAATCGTATGGGGTCTCTGATGTATGTGAGCTCCGTCGCTGACCACAGGTCATCATGTGATGTGTGATTGTCGTAGAAACCCTCTCAGTATAGTGATGGAATATAAGTGGAGTCTACCCGAGAACCAAGGCCAAGTAATGAAAAACCAACTCCATTTTTTTGTTTCATGCTAATTCTGAACCACTTGCTTACTGAGTCAGATGTTGAATGAAATAGACTCCACCGTGTGAAAAGATGTTTTGCTGTACATACTCTATGTATGTATATGCATGTGTGAAGGAGGGAGGGGGTTATGTATAATTTTAATGTCACAAATAAAATGCAACTGTGATGCAACTTCATTGCATTCAGCTGAACATTTATAAAATTATAATGTAATTTTAATAAAATTTATTCTTTTGCTACAGAAATGTTCCTTTCATGTGTGTATGAACTGGATTTTTTTTTTATGTGTGGCTAACAGAAGAATAAGATTAAACATAAGTTATCATTCATGTATTAGAAAACCTAGATTAAAACCCTTGACCTTCTGTATTTTACTTGACTGATTCATTACTTATATAACTTTCTAAGTTTTTGCTTGCCTGTCAGAAAAATAAAGACTTAACAGGATAAGAATCAAATGAAATTATTACACACACACCCCTACACACATATACACAGACACAGGTTGAGCACCCTAGATCTATAAATCTGAAATGCCCCCCAAATCTGAAACTCTTTGAACACAGAGATCATGCTCAAAAGAAATATCCACTAGAGCATTTCAGATTTCAGAGTTCGGATTTGGAATGTTCAACCAGGAAATATTCTAACATTCAAAAGAGTTTGAAATCAGATACATTTCTGTTTCTAAACATTTCACAGAAGGAATAATGAATGTGTGTGTGTGTGTGTAATAGCATCATGCCAACTGTTTTTATTTAAAATAAATACAAATTCAATATACTAATTTGATTTTTATGGACTTATTAAACAGTGTTTGAAACTTCCCTGTAGGGTGGCACCTATGGCTCAGTGAGTAGGGCGCTGGCCCCATATGCTGAGGGTAGCGGGTTTAAACCCGGCCCCTGCCAGAACTGCAACAAAAAATAGCTGGGCGTTGTGGAGGGTGCCTTTAGTCCTGGGCACCTGTAGTCCCAGCTATTTGGGCAGCTGAGGCAAGAGAATCTCCTAAGCCCAGGAGTTGTAGGTTACTGTGATCTGTGACATCACAGCACTCTACTGAGTGCGACAAAGTGAGACTCTGTCTCTAAACAAAAAAAAAAGAAAAAGAAAAAGAAAAGAAAGTTCCCTGTAAGTAATTCATTGTGGTGTAATAAGGACACATATTTCTCTAATTTTTACCTGAAAAAATAATTGGATATATGGAATCTACCTTCATTGTGAGTAGCATATAATCCCATGTGCATTAACATTAAATCACAATATGAACTCAGGAAACCTGGCAGGCACTTCTCTTTTACCAAAGTAATTTTTCATGTGTTTTTGTTAATTTATCTTTCCATTTTCTTGCCATACATTTTTGGTGTAATAATCTATGAAGTTAGGCCTAGAACTAAGGACCTATCTGTGCTATATTGGCAATCATGAGTTGTTTTAATGGTAAGCAAAGACAAGTGCTTTCCAAAGCTTTAGATCTGACTACTTCAGCAATGTGGCAGCAGCATTTTCCAGTTATATCTAACGATAAAAATTATCACATAATCACTCAAGGTTCAGAAACACTGTCAGTGTGTTAGTCAGTAAGGCAGGACTGGCCTGGCGTGGTGGCTCACATCTGTAATCCTAGCACTTTGAGAGGCTGAGGTGGGAAGAATGCTTGGTCAGTAGTTCCAGACCAGCCTGAGCATAGGCACGATACTGTCTCTACTAAAAATACAAAAATTAGCTGTGCATTGTGGTGGGCTCCTGCAGTCCCACTTACCCAGAAGGCTGAGACAAGGGGATGGCTTGAGCCCAGGAGTTTGAGGTTGCTGTGAACTATGATGATACCATGGCACTCTCCCCAGTGAGACAGAGTGAGACTCTGTCTCAAAAAAATAAAAATAAAAAATCAGGTCGTAGCTTGGTGCTGTCTAAGGAGAAGGGGAAGGTGCTGATGGTGGAGTTTCTACCTTCAGTTACTTTTAGTATATCTGTTTTGAAAGGGGCCCTTTCTGACCCATGGGTCCTCTATCTTCTAATGGCTATGAAAGCCTTATTCCAAATACCTAGAATATCTTCTTTGTTCTGATCAAACTCTGACCTCCTGAATTTACCTCCAGTAGTCAAATGGGTACCTGAGGCCTTGATCTCAGGAAATTGGTTGAAGCTAAGCTATTCAGGGTCCTTACTTTGGAATTTAGAATTAGAAATAAAGGATTCCAGTCTTAGCTGGGGTTGCTTTCTTGAACCAGAGCTGTGTACAAACTCTGAATTCCAGAAAATACATCTAGTCCTGTGGTCTACTGAATACTCTGGCTTCATATAGCTCACATTGGTGTTCACTATTTGCAACCTAAATTTTCTGACTTATGTAAACAGCTACCTTGGGATTGACAGTTCTCATCAAATGAGTGGATGTGTCCAAAGAGAGAAGACGTTTAAGAAAATGGTTAAAACCTATGGCTGTTCATACAGTGACTGTCACCATATCCAGGTGTGTCTGGGATTAAGGGCCACATTCCAGTCCCAAACAGCCCTAGGGAACAAAGCCCAGCCTCAGTCTAGCAATGGGTTACAAATATCAGGGCATGAAGTTTCTTAAGGCTGGAGGATTTTTGTAAGACCTAAGATTAGAAGTCTGTTTATATACATTTCCTGAACTTTTTTAGGCCCTTAAGAGAACGTCTAATAAAAATCAAAATAATCCCTTGCTCCATAAACAGAGCTGGAAGAATGTCTTTTATTAAATTCCAGTCCTAAGTGAGCTGAGGGAAAAAAAAAAAAAAAAAAACTTCAGATCAAAATCAAAAGCTGAATAGGTTTCATAAGGAAAAGGATATACAACAAAAAGATTTGTAATTCGGTATTTCATCAATTAGGAAGCTAAAAAAACAATGAGGGGCATTCCTGACATAACCCCATGTACATCTGGTCTCTAATAAACAGAGAGACTGATAGCAACGTTATGATATTTTGAGGAATGCCTAACAAAAATGCAAAGTGAAAATAAAGTTTGCGTCCTTAACCTGAGCAGCTAAATCTAGAGGGGTATTTACCTTCTGGGAAATGCTTCACTTTGAAGGGAGAACATGTCAAAAGTCGGGAGGAAAACGTAGGAGTTTTTAATGTATAGGTTGATTAGAAAGGTAAGAATATGCACATGTGTGTCTAAAGGACAGAGAGCAGGGAATTTGTAAGGAAATTATTTTCAAGCGGGTCAGAGCCATACGGACGGGAGTGCTAGCTCACCTGGACGCCTCAGAGATTCCGGCTGTTGATTAGAAACAAGGAATCAGTTGCCATAAAGACGTCTTCATCTTGGCAGTGGAATAATCAAGGCAGGAGGGAACAAGGTGGCTTCACCAAAATGATCATGGAGGACGGAGAGGGAATTTCAACTGAGACAGGTCAAAAGGAAGTGGAGCCCAAACAGGAGAGACAGATGGACAAAGCTGTAACAGGTTGAGCAAAAAAAAATGTGTGTGTGTATATATACAAACACACACAATAATTATTAAAATACTCAATCATAACCCAAAGTGTAAAGTATATCTATGACTCATTCAGATATCATTAAATAATATAATAAATGTATACATAAATAAATAAATAGGAAAGGCCAATTTCTCAAGCAGGTGAACCCCAAATAATTTATGTAGATGGTCCTTCCTCAAAAGAATGGAGAACAGATGCCCGTTCCCTAGGTGTGAAACGTGCACAGTGGTTTTCTTTTAAGAAGTACTACACGGAAAGAAATAAAACCTGTAACTTTATAGTAGGGAAAATTGACTGACACTACAGCAGCCCCTTAATTAAAGGCAGGAACAGCAGTAGAGCCTCTGACGGGACACACCCCTGCTAGGATGTGATGAGAATGACACTTCACCTCTGCCATCTTCTTTCCAAAGCCCATAACCCCTGTGCTATCATTAGAAAAACACGAGGCAAATCCCAATAAATGGAGATTCTACAAAACACTGGGCCAGACTTCCTAACAATTTCACGATCGTTAAAAACAAGGAATATCTTAGATATTTTCATTTCCAAAAGGAGCCTAAGAAGACACTGTGATTAAATAAAGTGTGGTGTCCTGGAACAACAAAAGATATTAGGTAAAATTTGTGTAAATCTGAATAAAGTATGGATTTTAGTCAATAGCAAGTTGTGATGGTTAAGTTCAGATGTCCATTCGTCTGGATTAAAGGATACTTGGATAGCAATTAAAGCCTTATTTCTGGGTGCACCTGTCGGGATGTTTCCAGAGAAGACTGGCATGTGAACTGGGGGACTAAGGGAAGAACCACCCTCAAGCTGGAAGGAAACCACCCAATTGTCTGAGGACCTTGTAATATCAAGAGGCAGAAGGAATGTGATTTCACTCTCTGTTTAAGGAGGATGGAATGCCCTCTCCTGCCCTTAGGGACCAGATCTCCAAGTTCTGATTAAACACATTTAGTGATACATCTATGTAGGCAGATTTAGCAATGTTAACAATATGGTTTCATTAATCATGACAAAGGCATCATACTAATGCAAGACGTTAATAGCAGGGGCCTGGGAATGGGGTGTGCAGGAACTCTCCACTGGGAGCCAGGAATGGGGTGTGTAGGAACTCTCCACTGGGAGCCCGGGATGGGGCGCGCAGGAACTCTCCACTGGGAGCCCGGGATGGGGCGCGCAGGAACTCTCCACTGGGAGCCCGGGATGGGGCGCGCAGGAACTTTCTACTGGGAACTGGGATGGAGCCCGTAGGACCTCTCTGCTGGGAGCATCTGACCTTTTCATTTCTCTGCACCACATTGGAAGAAAAGAGTTGTCTTGGTCCACACATTAAATACACAAACACTAACAAAAGCTGGAGTTGATGAGCAAAAGAAAAAAAAAAAGTTCTGTGCATAATTTTCATGATTATCTGCCACAACAGATAAGCAAAAAAATCCTCACATAATCCTCAAGCAGCCCATGGGCCATAAGGCTGGGACATGTTGAGACACCATATACTCACCCCTGCTTCCCAATGCGTCTGTAAAGCTAAAAATATTCTAAAATTTAAGAAGTTTATTTTTGAAAAGTTGCAAAGCAGTGATATAACTTTTCCCCTTCTTGAAAGCAAGAACACTTTTTTTTTTTTTTTTTTTAAGAGACAGAGTCTCACTTTGTCATCCTTGGTAGAGTGCCATGCCATCACAGCTCACAGCAACCTCCAGCTCTTGGACTCAGGTGATTCTCTTGCCTCAGCCTCCCGAGTAGCTGGGACTACAGGTGCCCGCCATAAGGCTCAGCTATTTTTTGTTGCAGTTTGGCCGGGGTCCAGTTTGAACCTGTCACCCTGGGTACATGGGGCTGGCGCCCTACTCTCTGAGCCACAGGCACTGTCCAAAAGCAAGAACACTTCTACGTCTTGCCTAATAGCCCTTTATAGCTACTTCAAGCAGAGTGTCTAGAACGTATTGGCATCTGGACAAAGTGTTTAAACCAATGAATGAACGTGGAAAAATATGTGCTAAGGAACAAGGTAACAATTGAAACCTTGGAGTTTCAGAAAAAGATTTATGAATGAGTGAGTCATTTACCACAGACTGGACCCTTTATAAAGAAATTTATTTTTTAGTTCTGGGAAGTCCCACATCCAGGTTTGTGCAGACAGTGAGATCCTTTTGGCTGTGTCTTCCCAAGACAGAAAGCAGAAGGACAAGAGAGTGTGACCTGCCTTTTATAATTGACATTAATCCATTTATGAGGCTGGAGCCCTTATGACCTAACCCCC
>NW_003852545.1:3590685-3590956 GCF_000181295.1 Otolemur garnettii
TCTAATACCACACTAACCTCAAGGGACTCTTCTCTGCTTCCCGGCTGGGTTTTGTTTTTGTCATTGACTTAATGATTTTAAAACGTGCCGCATTTTTGCCTTTCTGCTCCATCTCCTATCACCACTGCAAGTGCACACACACTAACACACACAAACACACGCAAACACACACATTAACACACACACAAATACACACAAAACACACACAAACACACACTATCACACACAAACACACACAACACACACACTAACATCCACTAACACACAAACA